>NC_040044.1:37085701-37385701 GCF_003713205.1 Coffea eugenioides
ATTTTGTGCATTTTCATAGTTTTGACATATTTTTACATTTTGGCTATAACTTGAGTTACAATGATCAGATTGAAATGATTCTTAAACCAATTTGAAGATAAGAAATAGATCTACAACTTTGGTGAAGACATCTGAATCCAGTTTGAAGGTTTCCAGGTCAAAAAGCCGAATTACAATAGCTAATTTCTATTGGTCAAAGCTGAAACAGGGCAGTGAGCAATCAAGAGTATTTTGGTCATTTCTCAGCCTACACAGATCTAAATGAGGTGATTCTTAATGCATTGGAAAGGTAACTCAAAGGGCTACAAGTTTTATGTTTTGGTCAAGAGTTAAATCAGCTTTTATCATCAAGAAAAGTTCAGTTGAAGTTGACGCAAAATCGGAGCAGAACTGGAAATTGAACAAAAGTGCACCAAAATGTCACTATAACAATCCGGCAAGAACGTGGCCGGATTTCTGGCCAGATTGTGGTCAGAGAAGGCTGCTCTTTACGCGGAAAAATTTAATTTCACCTCCACTAAGTCACATGTAATGCTAGACATGTGAGAAACATTACCAGCTGTAAAAGGGAGGTGTAAGCCTCATTTCTTGACCACCTTTCATCTTTATATAGCCAAAACTTGCAAAATTAAAGGAGAATAGAGAGACATATGGGAGAAACTTGGAGTGCAGAGATGTAACTCTTGCATTTTTTGGGTGTTAGGTTAGTTTAGCATAGAGTAAGTGTAGTTCATCCATTCTTGTATATTGGCTAGATTATGATGAAGATGTAGATGAAGAAGGAGGAGTTGAACCTCAAGTGACATGGGTTATTTCTTCTCCAACTCTTTATCTTTTGTATCAGATTCTTAAGTATAGTTAATATGCAAATTCTAGATTTTGTGTTCAATATGTGTCTCTAAAGTTTATACCTTGGGTTTGGTTGAACTTTCTATAATTGTTAGTGTTTATTATTTGGTTATTTGATTGCTATGATTTGAGCAAGTTATTTAGCACTTTGGCTCTTTAAATCATGATTAATCTGCGTACCATTGATTGTGATTATGTAAGGTGTTGTTTTTGCAATGAAAATTGAGATTTAACACTAGTTCAAGAAGTGCTAAACATAGGGAGTACACTCACGAAAGTAGAGGTGCACCTATGTGGTTTTTAGTGATTCATTTCATGTAATTTCACTGGAGAAATGAACTTGTAGCTAATTTTATAACCATGAGAATAGGTATGGATTAGTTATAAGTATAATTGATTCACTACGAAAGTAGGATTCAAATGCATAAGGAAATTACACCATAACTAGCATAGATGTAGTACTCAATGATCCATATAGCACTTGCATGAGTAGTTAGGGATACCACAACCTAAGGAGTTTTCATTTGTTATTTTCTTGCATAAGTTCAATAGGTTTTACTTGTTATAATTCATTGATAGTCTAAATAATAGAGAATTTTTGGCGCCGTTGCCGGGAAAGATTTGGCAATATCTGTGTGAAGAACAACTTTATTAATTTAGATATTTCATTAGTTATAGTGTGAATGTTATTTTCTGTTATTTTAGTGTTTTATTAGTGTATGTGTTTTATCACCTATTTTTCTTACTAATTTTGCTCTTAAAAATAATTTTAGGTAATGAAGAGGGTAAGTCAATTTGGAGGACAATGCTTGAGAAATGGAAGATTGGCAATGGATGGTTACCAAGTGCAAAGCTTCTTCAACAGAGGTAACCAAGAATTTACTGAATGTATGTCTGTTAAAGATGGTTTAAGGTGCTTAAAGGCTAAATTTGATGTTATGATGCTACAAGTTCAAATGGATACAATTATGCATGAAATTGAGCAGGGGAGGAATGTTAATATTTTTAATTCTTATCATGTGATTTGTGACTTGTGTGGAGGTTATCATGCTACTAACACATGTATACAAGTACAAAATGTGGATTATTATGATGAATTAGAGTATTACAATCCTTGTTTTGATCAATATAGTGCTAATTAGAGCAATTCTCCTGCTTATTGTTGGAATAATCAATGTACATATAGTGATTATCCATATTTTTATGATTACCAATCTGCAAGTGTCCAATATGAATCAAAACCATCTTGGGAGTTGGCAATAGAGAAGTTAGCTAATGCACCTCTACCTTGGGAGTTAGAAAGTGAACCATTAGCTAATATTCTAATGCATCTTGGGAGCTAGCTGTAGAAAATATTTCTAATCAATTTGATTTAGCAATAGAAAAGCTAGCAAATGCAACTTCCGACCGTTTTGATAGGATTGAAGAAAGAATAGATGAATTAACTTCTCACTTTGATAGAATACATGAGCAATTGAATACATTGTGTGAAATTATTTCCTCTAATAATTTGCAAAATGATCCTAACATGAATGGTGGGAATGTTGTATGTGAAAATGGGTTGCATTTTGATGAAAATGATGAATATCAAGTGTGTTTTAATGAGCAAATATCCATTTCACATGGTAATATCTTTGGAACTAACTTTGAGCCTCAAGTGATGAGTTTTAATGACTCATTTTTCACCCCTCTTGAGGAGTGTATTAAAAGTACAGGATTTAAAGGTATTCCTGCCCAAGATACTCTCATGGCATTTCCTTTGGTAAGTTCTCAAGTGGTGCATACTCAAGGTAATATCTATGAAACACTTGGAATAGATAAGTCACTTCCATTTTTCACATCATTAGATCATGTGGCTTTTGCTATAAAGTTACCATTTAATGATCCACCACGGCCTAAAATGGTGGATTATTCTTTAACTAAAACTCCTTGAAAAATGAGGTGAAATAGTCAAGCTAATGACTATAAAGAAGCGTTTGTTGGGAGGCAACCCAGCGATTTCTTGTTTTAGTAAGTTTTAGTTGTTTAACTAGTGTTTTTGTGTGTTTAGTAGATGGTAATGACAAGAGTTCATGCAAATGATCTCAATGACAAAAGTGTCAATATTGAGGCAAAAAGGAAGTTTTCATGTTCAATTGATGCATTTCATGCATTTAAAGTGTTTCATGTTAAACTTATATTCATGCATGATCATGTATTTTCAAGTGTATTTGGTTTAGAAAGACACATTTTCAATGTTAAACTTGAATTTTATTCAATAAACATGAAAGTAGGTGGAATGCGGAAGGTTGGCCAAGCAAATTTGGAGGAAAAACTGCAGAAAATAGCTTTTTTTGCAGTAAATCTGGCCATAAATCCGGCCAAATATTGGCCGAATTGAAAGCCGGATAGTCAGCGGAGAAAGAAAAAAATTTTTGGGCTCACTGGCCGGATAGTAAAAAAAAAATTTTAAAAATAAAAAAAATTTACTGTAACAATCCGACCAAGAATCCAGCCGAAAATCTGGCCAGAAAATGGTAGGATATGCAACAGCAAAAAAAAAAAAAAAAAAAACTGCCCAGAATTCCTCCAGCAATCCCTCCATGAATTCCTCCAATTTCTGGCCGGATTATGAACAGTAACCAGCGTAAGATGAATCTGTTTCACGAATTCCTCACAATTTTTCTCCCTTTTTTTTCAACCCAACTCATACACTAGCACCTCATACACACACCACTCACTAAAACACCACTTTTTACCATTTAATCTTCAAATAACCTTCACCAAATCACTTTCTCCCATCCTCTAGAGTGAATTTCATAGTTCATATTCTTTTAAAAACAATTCTAAAGTGGTTTCAAACTTGCCATTAGTTAGGGTTCTACCTTCTTGAAATCACTCAATTGAAGTCAAATTGGAGTAAGTTTCTTGAGGGTTTTCACATCATATTCATCACTTAACATCACCAAACCAATTTGAGGTAACAATTCTTTACCTAACTTTGTTATTTGAATTTTGCCATGATTGAATATTTTCTATTTTTAGGCAATTTTTAAATGTGAAGTTAGGTGTATTTATTTGAGCTTATTGATGCTATTGGTGATTGTTAGTGATAAATAAATTTTGTGATTTGCATTTATTGTATTTATTTGGTGAATTATTGCTAGTTTTATGCTTAATTTGGCTTGGTAACAAAGTTGCATATTAAGTAGCCAAATGTAGCATTTTAATTAGCTTAGTGGGAGTTTTTGATATTCATGTGAGTAATTTAGATTACCTAATGAATGAAAAGGTATTTGCTTGAATGATTTCTTGAATTCTTAAGTAATTCTAAAAGAAGAAGTGAATTGAAGATGGTCTCAATTTATGAAATTCATAAATGCACTTATAATCTCTGTGGTTCAATGATTTTTAGTATTTCATGAGTTATCATGAAGGTCATTTATATTTTAGTTTGGTGTGTTTGCCTCCATTTTGAGATTACTTTTGTACTTGAGAGGACTTGATCATTGATGATAAAATATATAAATGGAACTTATTTTGTTCATGATTGTGGATTTATTGTGTGAAATTAGCTTCCCTTTGCTTTGGATACTAATGCATATATTTGATTAGCAAAGATTAGTTCATTTCATGTTTTATCCCATGAATATTGTATGGTTCCACATGCTTGATCATTTTTCCTTTTTCCTTGAATTGCATGTTTTTGTTGATTGCAACCTTTTATTTTTAAGAAGTTGATTTGTTTTGATTTTGTCTTTTTTCAAGGTACAATAATTAAACTCTCCATTCTTTCCCAAATAAGGTTGAAAATTCATCACTTGGCCATGAATTTGGACTGCGCAAGTTCATATGAGTATTATTTTCTTTTACTCTTTATTTATTTTTCTTTTCTCACATTGAGGACAATATGAAGCTTAAGTGTGGGGGAGGAAATATTTGAACTTGCAAATACTTTCTATGTGATGATATTTTGTAAATTTAAATGCTTAGAAATATTAGAATTGTGTTTGAATTATTTGCCATGTGGATAATTTGCCTGAAATTGAGTTTGTTGGCAGGGAGTTTTCATCCATTTATAAGGAGAAACTGTGTAAAAATTTTTCTAAAATCTTTTCCAATATTTCACTATTGCCCAAAAGTTCTTCAAATTTGTGCATTTTCATTCAAAAAGGGCTAATTTGTTCCAATTTCAAGTGTTTGATTCTTCAAATTGTTGAAACTTTATGTGTATTTTGGAAGGTTTAGTCCTCATTTAACTTGGAAATGATTATTACGTAATTAGGATTTTTTACATTTTACAAAGTATATTTGGTAAAGTGAAGAAAATTATGCTTATAATTTTACATGTTTAATGAGATTTCTTCTCTTTACTTAATTTTGCAAGTAAGTGATTGATATAGTCAATAAAATCTATACTCCTCCTTTGATTTAATTTTCTATGAGGAAAAATCTATTTATTTTCTGATAAAAAAAAAGAGAAAAAAAAAGAAGAAAAGAAAGTAAATAAAAATTGTTCTACTCCAATGATTCTCGTACCGAGTAACCGGGGGTTGGCATCTACAAATGTTGACATTCGCGTAAAAAGGTATTTGAATTAAGAGTATGCATAACAACTTGAATAAGTGAAATATTGAGTAACCGGAAATCTTCACCTAAAAATATCGATTTTCGCGTCAAAAGGCATTTTCACTATTTAAGTAAAATTAGTATGAATAAATCCCTCTTTGTTAAAATAATAATAATAAAAAAAGAATGATTATAGGAGAAGAAATGCTATAAATTGACTATGTGATTTGCTTATTTGTAAAATTAGGTTAGGGTGAGAGATTAAGTTTAATTTGTTAAATTAGAGTATTATTATCTTTCCTTTACTTGATATTATGAGTATTTAGTGTAATTTGAACAATTGTATAATGATTATTTTCCAAGTCTTGCTGAATTAAATTTGATAAAAGTGCATATATTGTTTCACCTCTTGAATCATTATAGTTGATTATGTATGGATTGCTTGAGGACAAGCAATGATTTAAGTGTGGGGGAGTTTGATAAGTGACTAATTTACGTTTTAATTGTATGATATTTTATATTATTTTTAGTCACTTTGGTTATATTACTAGACGAAAATGAATCATTTTGGCTATAATTGGTCAAAAATGCTTTTAAGTAATTAAATGAGGTTTTTATCACTTTTTACTTGGATTTTGTGCATTTTGATAGTTTTGACATATTTTTGTATTTTGGCTATAACTTGAGCTACAATGATCGAATTTAGATGATTCTTAAACCAATTTGAAGATAAGAGATAGATCTACAACTTTGGTGAAGACATCTGAATCCAGTTTGAAGGTTTTCCATGTCAAAAAGCCGAATTACAGTAGCTAATTTCTATTGGTCGAAGCTGAAACAGGGCAGTGAGCAGTCAATGGTATTTTGATCTTTTCTCAGCCTACACAGATCCAAATGAGGTGATTCTTTATGCATTGGAAAGGTAACTCAAAGGGCTACAAGTTTTATGTTTTGGTCAAGAGCTAAATCAGCTTTTATCACCAAGAAAAGTTCAGTTGAAGTTGATACAAAATCGGAGCAGAGTTAAAAATTGAACAAAAGTGCACCAAAATGTCACTATAGCAATCCGGCAGGAACTTGGCCGGATTTCTGGCCGGATTGTGGTCAGAGAAGGCTGCTCTTTACGCGAAAAACTCAATTTTACCTCCACTAAGTCACATGTAATGCTAGACATGTGAGAAACATTACCAGCTGTAAAAGGGGGGTATAAGCCTCATTTCTTGACCACCTTTCATCTTTATATAGCCAAAACTTGCAAAATTGAAGGAGAATGGAGAGACATACGGGAGAAACTTGGAGTGCAGAGATGTAGCTCTTGCATTTTCTGGGTGTTAGGTTAGTTTAATATCTAGTAAGTGTAGTTCATCCATTCTTGTATATTGGCTAGATTAGGATGAAGATGTAGATGAAGAAGGAGGAGTTGAACCTCAAGTGACATGGGTTATCTCTTCTCCAACTCTTTATCTTTTGTATCAGATTCTTAAGTATAGTTAATATGCAAGTTCCAGATTTTGTGTTCAATATGTGTCTCTAAAGTTTATGCCTTAGGTTTGGTTGAACTTTCTATAATTGTTAGTGTTTATTATTTGGTTATTTGATTGCTATGATTTGAGCAAGTTATTTAGCACTTTGAATCTTTAAATCATGATTAATCTGGTACCATTGATTGTGATTATCTAAGGTGTTGTTTCTGCAATGAGAATTAAGATTTAACACTAGTTCAAGAAGTGCTAAACATAGGGAGTACACTCACGAAAGTAGAGGTGCACCTATGTGGTTTTTAATGATTCATTTCATGTAATTTCACTGAAGAAATGAACTTGTAGCTAATTTCATAACCATGAGAATATGTATGGATTAGTTATAAGTATAATTGATTCACTACGAAAGTATGATTCAAATGCATAAGGAAATTACACCATAACTAGCCTAGATGTAGTACTCAATGATTCAAATATAGCACTTGCATGAGTAGTTAAGGATACCACAACCTAAGGAGCTTTTATTTATTATTTTGTATAATTTCAGTAGGTTAAATTTGTTATAATTTATTGATAGTCTAAATAATAGAGAAGCTTTAGTAATACCGGTAATTGTTCACTCTTTTCTGTGGGATCGACCCGATATATGCCCTAAACTACTAGTTGACCTGTATACTTGTAGTGAACGGGTGTAATTCGATTTTTTTTAACTTGTACTTATATTAAAATTCCGTCAGGTCAGTTGGGGGAGTTCTATAGATAGTTGTTGGATTAGATGCTAATAATAGCATTTATCCAATTGCATATGCTGTAACAGAAGGAGAAAATAAGGAATCTTGGGCATGATTCTTCAAATTACTCAAAGAAGACTTGAAAATTGAACGGGATTCTAAGTGGACTATCATGAGTGACAAGCAAAAGGGACTGATTCAGGCATGTGACAGTGTTTTTTCAAATGCAGCTCATAGGTTTTGTGTGAAACACATGCATGGCAACTTTTCATCTGCTGGATTCAAAGGAGAAGGTCTGAGAAAAGCCTTATGGGCTGCTGCAAAGACAACTACTCCAGCAGAGTTTGCCAGCAGAATGGAAGAAATGGCAGCAATTGACATAGATGCAGCCAAGTGATTTGATAATAAACTTCCATCTCAATGGCGTAGAGTCTACTTTAATACTTATCCAATGTGTGATATCTTGTTGAATAATGTGTATGAGTGTTTCAATAGCAAAATATTAGATGCTAGGGAGAAACCAATCATTGAAATGCTAGAATTGTTAAGATTGTATATATTGCAAAGAATGCAGCAAAATAGGGGCTTGGCTCAACAGAGGTGGAAAGACTATATGTATTGTCCTAAGATTGTTGAGAGAATAGAAAAAAGGATAAAAAATGCCACTCAGTGTTTTCCTTTCAAATCCAATAATGACTTGTATGAAGTTTTCTATCCATATGGTGATCATTATGCAATAAACATCAAAGACCATACATATTCATGTAGGAGATGGGAGCTGACAGAAATTCCTTATTCCCATGCTATTTCTGCACTATAGATAGCAAACAAAGATCCAATGTTATATGTATCCAGTTGATATATAGTGGAGAAATACTTGAAATGCTATGAAGGCTATGTGTGTCCAATGAGTGGGGAAAGAAATTGAGAGAACACTGATCTTAAAGGTCCAAAACCACTTCTGTACAGTAAATCAGCTAGAAGACCAAAGAAACAAAGGAGGAGAAGTATGGATGAGGTAGATGAAGCAAAGGAAAAACAGAAAAAGAAAATGAGCAGAGTTGGACAGGTGATAAGATGCAAATATTGTCTACAAAAAGGTCACAAAGTGAGATCTTGCAAGTTTAGAAAGGATGAACAGCATGTAGCATCTACTGAAGCAGTCCATGCAGCCTCCCAAGTTCCTCAGAATACCACTGCAACTGTTAAAGACATCTCTGTAGACTGCAATGATGCTGAAGCTGAAGCTGAAACTGAAGAGCTAGTTACATGTGCTTCTCAAATTTTTGACAAGAATTCAGTTGATAAGGCAGCTCCAGTGCCTGTAAGTATTGTATTTGTCTCATTTTTTCTTAATTTCAAAGTTTCTTCAACTTACTGTAGGTTTATGTTATTGCTTTTGTAGAAAAGAAAGAAGCAAAAAAAGAGGGATGCAGCTAGACCAACAGAAATAGTTATTGATGTTGGTGTCAAAGAGCCTGTCCCATCTTCACCTAATTTGTATGAAGTTTTTGGTCTAAAAAGGTCTCAAGTAAAGTATAGCCAACTATTACATCCAAGAAATGACAAGGATAAGGTGCCTCTCAAGATTAGGACTGGACATATGGACGTGGCTGCTACCAAACAAAGTGTTGCTGCTTCGTCTAGGCTGAAGGGAAAAAAGAAATTGCTATAAATATGCACATGATGACAGTCTTTTGCTGATGCTTTTTATGTAATAGTTTTAGTCTTTTGCTGCTGCTTTTGAACAAGACTTGTCTTTTTGAATAAGATACTTTCATTATGGTGCTGATCACCTTTTTGAGAAAATTTATGGTCCTTGAACAAGTTGTCCGTTTTGGTATTATTTTAAGCTCTTGCTTAATGAAAATGATGCCAATTTGTGTATATTGGCTTGTTAATACATTACATAAATTTCAGATTAGCTTGTTATTGTTACTTACAAACTGCTAGTCATCTTTTTTTTATGTTATTCTTATTTCGTTCAAATTGCCTTACTATCTTTCTGCTAAAACAAAGCAATTTCATTACCAAATTTTGTACAACATACAATGAATAGCCATTCAAAACTAGAAGTAGGGGCAGTAGTACATAACATAAATATTCTAAATCAGACCTACAACTACAGATAGCATTGCCATTATTTACAGGAGCCAAAAGCATGCTATTTCTATGTTTACAAATTCAGTCAAAATTCTGCCCCATGAAAGAAACGAACCATAGTCATCAGTCCCCCCATTGGGTAACTCATTCCAAGCTTAGTATCAACTTTCCTTCTCTTGCATGTCCCCTATTTTTCCCAGCAACAGATATCATAAGTAGCATAGCCAACATCAAGATAATACAAATCATAATTTTTTCCCTTCATCGGCCTTTTTGAATTGTTTCCTCCATCCTATTTATTTTTCTCAGCAAACTTGGTATTATGCTCCTTCCTTTTGCACAGATTGGTTCATCAAGCCATTCAAAATATTTGTATCTATCCGGTCTCTGCAAATACAACCATATTCTTACAGTAAGGGCATTTCTACATTTTACTTACAAAAAATTGCACTTCACTTACCGGCCATCTTGGACAACCATAGAATCTTCTTCCAGGATTATCATCCCGCCAAGAAGTTGCCAATTTGGGTCTTAATCCACACCCATAGACACGACTACTGATATTAGATGAAATCAATGATTCTGAGTTTCGTGACCTCATTTTATGACAAGTACGAATTGAAGATGAAATTTTGTTGCTTGTATGGTGGATCACTCCATTAACTCTACTGGATTGGAAAAGCTTTGTTGGATCACTCCATTAACTCTACTCTGAGAAAAGCAACTTTTCACTCCATTAACTCGGTGGGAAAGGGGGAAACTTGGAGAAAAAAAGTAATGGGTTAGAGAGAGAGTATAAATGTGGACTTTAGTCTATTTTGTGTTGGTTTTCACAGATATTTGGACTTTTATTAACGACCACGTAGTTTTCTCCGTCCAAATTGAGTAATTTCCCCTTTTTTGACTAAATGTGTCAAAAAATTGTTAATTCATGTACTCAATGTGTTCTGACGAAAAGTTTAGGGACTAAATGTGTCTTTGTGACAAAGTTTGAGGATGAAAAGTGAATTTTTCCCCACCAAGAGTTGTTCTCCAACTTTCCACACTCTTCTTGGTCAGATATAGCCGAAATTCTGAGTTGTAGATGAGTTTGAAAGGTTGTGTGAGCAAAGAACAAGTTGCAGAGCAAGTTTCAACAGAAAATGAAGAATACGCGACTTGAAAACGCGATCTTAGGTCGCGTATTTCCTACCCACGTATTGTTTTTGCTGGTTTGCACTTTTTGGACAGAATTCATCCTTACTCCATTTTTTATCCAAATTCAACTGATATTTTCTCAATATTAGAGGCTGAACTAGTTCTTGTGTAAAATAAGAAAGTTGTAGTTCTTTGCGTTAGCTTTCCAATGCATTAAGAATCATCCAATTTGGAGCTCTGTGGTCCCATAAATGTCCAAAATACCCTCAACTGGTCAGAACTCAATTTAGCTTTCGACCATGAAAATGCACTTCTATATTTCAACTTTTTGACAATGCAAATGACTGAACTGGACTTCAATGTCTTCATACCAAATATAGATCCATCTCTTAGCTTCAAAATGGTATAAGAATCACCTCAACCTGATGCGTGTAACTCAAGATATAGCTGAAATACCATAATGTGTCAAAGCTGTCTTCACTTGCATTTTTTCCTTGGAATGTTTTGCACTTCACGTCTTCTTTTTATCATTTCAAACCACTATCAATCATCCAATTATCTTCTCAATTCATGCCATTTAATGATTGAATTTTTAAACCTACAAAAACATGAAGTTTTCACCATTAAAATTCATATAAATGCAATTTTTATTACTTAAACCATAAAATGCAAATTTTTACTAAAAACTTAGTTAATTAGCTAAAAATTTGACTAAAACACACCAAAACTAACTAATAAAATACACTAAAAACACGTAAAATACACTTATCAGTATACTTATAAATATAGGCTCTTTACACTTGTGTATTTGGACACCATTTTTATCCTACACAATCTCTTCCCAATTTCTGATTATCATCGTTCTAAAAGACTGACATGATTACTAAACAATCTACTTCATTTATACATTTGACCCTCAAGACAGCTAGCTACATGTCTGCTCCTTACCAATGACTAAGGCGAACACAACCGCTAGGATAACGGATTTTGTTGAAATACAATTCTCCATTTTTTTCTTTTCTTTTTTTTTTTTAGTTTCTGATTGGATCTCATGTCTGTTTTAACTTGATTTATATAGGCTTTGTGAGTTGGGGTTCATGTAAGATCTCAAGAACTATGTCAGCATTCTTTCATCTCATCTTGCATTTTCATAGAATTGTTTTAAAAGGACATTGGATAACGTGATAATGTTTGCACGTTATGAATTCAGTGGATAATGTCGAGTGGAGAGCAGTTTGCTTTTGGGACAATAATGGCAATTTAGATATATAAACCAGGAAAGTGAAAGTGCAAATATGCAGTGGATTGAGGGACGATTTGCATATCCTATCTTGTGGTTGCACTGCCCAGCATATCAGTCTGAGCGGCTTCCATCTTTGACAAGGACAAAGCTGCATGCAAATTAATGACCACAATTTGTGAAATTCTAAAAGATACTAAAAGATTGAGGGAAATGGTTACTACGATTTACTTTATCTGTCTGCATTCTGATCAAGGAGAGAGCTAGCTAACTAGAGGCTAATCTTACCTACGGCCAAGGCAAACACGAACACTAGAAGGATGGATTTTGTTGAAATTCTCTTCACCATGTTTTCTTCTTGCCATCTGATTAGATCAGACGGGATCCTCTGTCCAATATTTTATGTCCACTTTTCTGTCCAATGCAAAACTACGTAGTTCCACTTATTATATCTGATGATGTGGCATATAAAAAAAAAGGATGTTTGGCTGCCTCATTGGACAGAGGTTCCCAAAATTGTTTACTTTCACTTACACCAAAAAAAAAAATTTGTTTTGTTGAAGAACTTCCTTCGTCTTCTAGGTAGAAAACGGTGGCAATAGGTTTTGGGAATTGTAACGGTAGCAATAGGGTTTTAAAAATGTAACAAAGTTGTGTAAACAAAAAAAACTCAAAAAAGAAGAAAGAAGAAGAAGCATAAGGTAGCCAAATAACCTTTCTTTTTTATGTGCCACATCAGCAAATATAATAAGTGAAACTACGTAGTTTTGCATTGGACAGGAAAGTGGACACAAAATATTGGACAAAGGATCCCGTCTGTTGTGTGAAACCCAAAAAGTTAAAAAAAATAGTCAAAATTGGTCAAAATCGATTAATCGAAATAAACTGGTTGAATCGGTCAACTCTGATTTTTGAATTTCGACTTGGGACTTGGCCTTTTTTTATGGACTGCAAACTTTTGGGTTCTATCA
The DNA here is from genome assembly GCF_003713205.1 of Coffea eugenioides. Classification (NCBI taxonomy): domain Eukaryota; kingdom Viridiplantae; phylum Streptophyta; class Magnoliopsida; order Gentianales; family Rubiaceae; genus Coffea; species Coffea eugenioides. The sequence goes on from NC_040044.1 coordinate 37,098,762, forward strand.
AAGCCCAACAATGACAATTAATTATTTGTTAGTACAATTAAGTTAGTTGATGAGCCATGTTTTTCTAAAATTAAAAAGAAAAATCTTAGTTGGCCCAACTTAATAGCAAAATGACTGATCTAAATAAAACTAAAGAAACCCTCAATTCTCTTACTCGTTTAAGAATCTTGACTTTCAAGAACCGCTCTACAAGCTCCCCTCATATCCCCTTTTTTTTTTTTCTCTTTTCTCTTTTCTCTTTTCTTTTATATTATTGATGGTGAAAATAATAATGAAATTGAACTCGGTAAATAAAGAAGTACATTGTTTTCCCTTCCTCTTCTACCTTTCGTTTTCATATTCATGACTTTTTCTACATTTTTTGGAGTTAATTTTACAAATTCTATCAAATTTGTTTTTGAGCTAGAGAAGTTAAATTCTTCTTTGTTTAATTTAAGATATTGGATAGATTTGTTCCTAATTTTGTTGATTTTTTTTATCGAGTACTTTTTCTTTTATTTGATAGATGAATTAGAAGGCACTAAATCAGTAAATCTTCTCCAAAATATATTACAAAATTTAGTATTTTTGTGTAGATTTTACATATTTCTACTTTTTTTATTTTTTATTTTTGAAAATAAAAATAAATAAATAATCAATTAACCGAGGTTAAACCAGTTGAACATTGATCCGACCACTTTACTGGTTCAATCATCGGTTCGAGTTTCAAAACATTGATTTGAGAGGTGCACTTTGTATTAAGGTCAAGGTGAATAAGGCACTACAAAATGGGCAGATATACTGCATTGTATGTAGTAAGAATAAATAATACTATTACACATAAAATTTGTTACTGATGCTCAAAAAAGTTGGCTGTGTTAATGTTCATAGCTCATACTGTCCGAATTCATCGTATTTGTTATATCTTGTATTAGATTTACATCTTTGAATGGAGATTGTTTTCCCTAAATTGTATAATTTATTTAAATATATTAGGTTTTCTATCTTTACGGCTATTATGTGCTCATAAATATAGGCTCTTTGCACTTGTATATTCGGACGCCATTTTATCATACAGAGTCTCTTCCCGATTTCTAATTATAACATGATTACTAAACAATCTACTTGATTTGAACATTTAACCATCGAGACAACTAGCTAGCTACATATCAGCTTCTTACCGATGACCAAGGCGAATACAACCGCGAGGATAATGAATTTTGTTGAATTACTCTTTACCATTTTTTCTTTTTTTTTTAATTTCGGATTGGATAAACTTCTCTAGAGCGTCTTGCAATTCTATATTGGATTTAACTTGATTTATATAGGCAAAAGAGTTGGGTCTGTAAGTGACATATGGTCTAGAGGCATGTTCTCACCGTGATAGTTATCGAAATCGAATCCATTCAAACTTTTTTTTATCAAAAAAAAAATCTCAAGAATTATGTCAACATGCTTTTATCTCATCTTTCAATTTCATAGAATTGTTTAAAAGGACATTGGACAACGTGACAATGTTTCTTTGTTTTGAAACTGAAAATGTGACAAATGGATAACGTGACGTTTGCTGCTGAAGTCATTTCGCAGGAGCTGCTGAAGTCATTCCCCAAGTTCTGTCTCTACCATAATTTCCTAGAAGAAAATAGATGTACAGAAGCATTGGCCAGATGGGGAGGAAACTGCAACAACCATTTCCAGCCTTTTGATTTATGACCTGATTTTGTTTTCCCCTCTCTTTTGGATGATTTAAGGGGAATTGCACTCCCTAGGATGACAAGGACAAAGCTTCATGCAAATAAACACAATTTGTTAATACTAAAAGATTGAGGGAAGTGCTTACTATGGTTCACCTTATCTGTGCATTCTAATCAGGGTGAGGGCTAGCTAGCTAGAGCCTTCCTGCCTATGGCCAAGGCGAATACGAACACTAAGAGAATGGATTTTGCTGAAGTCCTCTTCTCCTGTTTTCTTCTTGCTATCTGATTAGATAAACTTTGAATTCTTTGTGGGGATTTAGGTAGACAAATGTGTGGCTACTGCATCTCCACACATATGGACTTTATCTAGTCGGAATCCTAATGTGCAAACTTTCTTTCTTTCTTTCCACTGCCACCATCATCTCCAAGAATCCAAATGGGTCTGGAAAGGCCACCTGACTGTTGGCTCCTCGATCATTTAATTGCACTGGAAAATACAACTGGGTAATACAATTACGAGTAATTTTTCTACGGCCCAGTAAGATTTTTTAACTGGATCATATCATGTTTACAAATGTCTAATTTTTTGGATAAATTAACTTTAATCCCCCCGTAGTTTGGCTATTTACCACAAAACCCTATTATGGTTTAAAAAATAGACAAATAAGAACTAGAAAATACTATTAAAGATTTGGTTTAGACACCTAAAATGATATTTGTAATCAAAAAAGATTTTCTATTTTTTGTTTCTTATTTATTTGTTTTACATTTCCCTTCCATCTTTTTTTCTTATTTATTTTTTATTTGCCTTCTATCTCTTTTGTGTTTGAAGAAAATTAAGATTTTGTATGCCAAAATATAAGTTTTTAAAATCATCTCTTCTCTTCCGAAAAGAGAGAGAGAGAGAGAGAGAAAGAAAAAAGAAAAAAAGAAAATAGTGAAATGAAAATTTTGTTGATTTATTAATTTGATTTTGACATTTTACTACTGACCATTAGTTTTAATGGAAAAACTAACGATGAAATTTTAACCTAAACCACGAGGAAGTTATATATAAGATTTTAAACCGTATGGGAGGGGGGTAAACAGTAATATACACTTTTATTGTATTCTGACCTCAGCGGATAACTTCTGTGTAATTTATATTAGGACTTAATAGAGGGTAATTGTGAAACATTTTGTTAAACCAAATACAAAATCTCTTACATTTGACTTAATCACATGTTGTCTCTCTGTAATTCGGGTCAAGCAAATACAGTATCCCTGTATGTCTCTTGTTGACTCAAATGCATGTCTCTATGTACTATAATGAAAGAAACGACTGCTTACTCTATATGCTTGAATGTTGGGCGAAATTGCCCTGTGCTCCTATGAAATGCACTTTCTCCCTTGGATCAAAAAATTGTAACCAGTAATTGCAAGAAAACATTGGTCTTCTTCAGAATCTTTAAACAAGAAAGAAAATAAAGCACTACCATACAGACTACAATCCAGATCTCAAATTGAATTTGAAATGTATGAAAATTAAAGAAATTTGTCAGTTCATAATGAATCGACCAGTAAATCATGTCTCAAATCGTCAACTCCTTCTCGCATCTACCTGATCTTTTGCAAGAAAGATCAGATTTTCCCTTGATTTAAGAATTTATGAAGAAAAATAAAAGCAAATAAGCAAGAAACCCCTGCCAAAAATATTTTTGTTACTTCTTCTCTAGCATGAGTACTGAAGATCTCCAGAGCTTTTGCCTGAAATGAAACCTATATAGTCATTAATATATTTGCATTAAAATAGGCAACAATTCGGATGACATATATTCTTGTTTACATAAGACAGAATGCATGCAAAGTTTACTGACCCTCGACTGATTTAATTCAACTTCAGCGAGAGTCCTTGGCTCTTCCATGGGTGGCTCCCTATCAAGCGATCCAACTCGGGCCGGAGGATTCTACATTCTCAAGAATGCAAAGTTGGAATGTAGAAATGTATGGTGTGGTGTGTTAGATCTAGGAGTTTGGCCATGGGCTGTATTTATGCTAAGAGGTTGGCTTAACCCCCACAAAAGAAAAGAAAATTGGACGTAGCGAATGAACGCTTACTTGTCACTCTACATGCTCTACACACTTTGAGGAGTTTGCAACTATTCATCTTGGAGGTGTTAAAGACCATTGTCCTTATATCATGATAACCCTAAAGCAACCTCTCTCTCTTTCCCCCTCTCTCCCCTTGCTTGCAAGCCCTTTACTTTATGGTGGATAAGGGATTAGCTGTCCTTAGAAGTGTTCAAATTGTTCAAGGAACAGGAGGAATGCCAGTCCCGTGGCGGTGCCATTAAATGACCGAGAACCGAGTCCATCTTAGTGAATACTTCGTGATCATTTGCTGAAAGGGTCTATTAAGCTCATTTCCCACTTCACCTAGTGGATTTGAGGCTGCTAATGATTTATTTATATCATCTGAAATGTATCTCTAACTTCAATTGTGCAGCTTCTTGTTAGACTGTTCTTCAAGAGAAACATGTTCTGAAAAAATATAAAGATGGCCACGCCACTATATTTTAATAGGAAGCAACTCCTAGGGGCAAGATTAATTAAGTTTTACAAGGTTGTGATTTTTGAGCAACCACTTCACATTAGTAAAAGACAGATAGGAGATTGATAAAAGAATTTTAATTAGATGATTATACAATGATTAAAAAAAGTATATTTAAAAGCATTGAACAATAATATTATTAGATGAGGAAATCCCTTACTATTCTCAATATGATAGAATATCCCTCACTTCCTAGACTACAACACTGGCTAAATTTGCTTTTTCCGGTTCTTCGTTCATTAAATTTTTAATCTACGAGACAACAACAAAGGCCTACTTTTAACGTTGTTGATAAATTGGTATGGTACATAAAGCAGTTACTCAAATCTTATGTCTATATCATGGAAATACCTAATTTGGAGATATCTTACCGTGTACTAGACAGGGAATTAGTCGAGTACTCAGATTATGATTTTTTTTTTTCCGGAAACGATAATTAATTATATTAACTTGTGTAAAAATTTACACGTAATGAGCAAAGGCTCAAGTTGCACTATACAAGTGTCTGCGACACTGAGGATTTAACCATTCCTCATCAAAATATATGCTTAGCGCATAAAAACTGAGGTTAGCTATGCTATTCCTCACTTCCTCCCTAGCTAAAACAAATGAGCATTCCACAAACATTGAGCTTAAATCGTAGATGTCCTCAAGATGAGAATGAAGTCGAATATCCTCCATTGTCGCTGAGTACTCAGATTATGATTAGGGAGCCCTTATATGGTTATTTAAGCACGGGGGTTCAGAAGTGTCATGCGTAGCTACCTAATAAAATGGATTAGTTGTATAACATAGGTGAAATTAACATTTCTAATTTCGAGTGTGTTCATAGCAATAAGACATGCACTCTTGCATATGGAGAATTTCCTTTAGGGTGACAAAAGAAACGATATTCATTAGATACATGGCTCATCTCAATAATTTCCAAAACTATGCACATTTACTATCATTAAGTGGTATATCTTTGTATTCAAAAAATTGAACGCACGACTATTGGCATAGATTTATGGGATTGGACATATATTACTATTAGTTTTGCTCATGACTACGGTTGCCTTTTTTAAAGTTCCTAAATTCTATTGACTACTTTCAACCAGGCATTAAACTCCTGCACGTCACACAAGCTCTTTCCTCTTAGTTTTTCTAGGAATTTCAGCTACAGGCTAACAAAGACAAATTTCATCTGTTCTTTTGTTGGGAACTATGGCCAGGTTAAAATTAAAGTAAGTATGAAAATATTCCATAATCATGTATTTTCTTTCATATTGAAGTATCTTTTAGCCTTATTTTTTACAGTCTGATTGGCTAGTACGTGGATCTTCTCAAGATTGAAACATGGTTTTCTAAGGTTGCATTTATGAGCTTAAACTCATGGGTAAATGGACCATTAATTACTATATTGTATTGGCAGTACCGTCCTTTACTAAAGAGTTCCAAAGTTGAACGTAAAGATGGTTGTGCTGAAGAAAATTCTGGATGTGTTGGTGTGGAGTAAGGAAGATATATACTTAGCAATTTGATGTAGACTCTAAAGTTCTTTATCAAAAATTATTTTGGGAACAATGACATATAGCTTAGGGGAAGTTAAATGGGGTTTTACAGCATGATAAGTTTCTTCTCACAGTGATATAAATGATTTTGGTTTAATTCACTCAATTTATTTAAGAGATTTATCAACTGGCAGATGCTTTTGTAAGACATTGATCGTTTTACTTAGGACCTTGTTAGACTAGGCACATTATGCTGTGGTTGTTTAAAAGGCACGTAGGGCCAAAATCTATCATGTCCCATTTCGTTCTTTACATTGCGTTTTATCAATTTAATCAATGGTAAGTCTGTAGAGGCTGAGTCAATATCAGAAAAAGATTTATTTGCCCTCACAAGATGCTGTTTCTATTTACAATAACCATCTGAATATGAAAGACAAAATAGGAAAACCTTAGGAATCCAACTCCTATAGCTTAATAAGCACCTTAGGAAAACCTTTTTTCCTAAAGTCGGGTTTGCGCGTTTGACAAAATTAAAGTCTAAAAACTGAAATCTGAATCCATTAAATTATTCAATTGTTAAGCATTAAATTTAATGCATTTGAGTGTATATCACATTCAGTGATAAGTCAATAGTTTATCACTTAATTTTGAGAGCAACCTTGTCTATAAAATTTAATGCCACTTAATTAATTCAAATGTTTAATTTTTAGTTATTAAACGATCTGAATATGTTAAGATCTGAATCGTCTTATCTAATAAGGCCTTAGTCTCGTCTTATCTAATGGAAGGGCAAAGAAGTGTTGATATTAAACTTATCTAATGGAATGCGCAATAGCTAAAAATGAGAGTCTTGCGGAAGGGAGTTCCCTGCCATTGGATTTAGAATCCGCCGATGCTTGTGGAAGATTTGGATAGAAGTGAACGGCTCCAAGGCGAAGGAATAGAAGTGTTGATCCCCTTCGATCAAGTTGTTCGTGCATGCTATTACCTATAAGTAAAAATGGCACGAATAATGATCTCCATGTAAAGGAAGTTTGTTTACCCTTGTGACTCTAAATCACAAACCGGTATGTGAAGGTTGGATTGGGATTCAGATAGCGTTTTCGACTCACGTATCAATATGCATACCCGAATTTTTGACTTTCTAACCCTATTAATCTCTTATTTTTCACATTTTTTCAGGTGAAATTACTATTAATTCTTCTGTTAAAAAGTCATCCGTAAAAAATTTTCCAATTTTTACAGTAAGATGGTGGGCTAGTTCGCAGCTTAGCTATGAAAACTCTGGCAAGCCTATCCTCGAAGCTGACCTTTGAGTCCACTGGATAGCATAATTGTCCATTTCCTGCTGTATATAGGATCAATCATATTAAAAAAAAATTCCTTTTAAATCCAAGAAATAGTTCTTATTTCAAACCGAATAGCCACCGAAAACTCTCAACAGACTTGTCATCAAAGACTGATATGAGTTCATCCTTCTTATGAGAACTTTAATAAGGTGGTTTCATCATCTTCAACCATTTCTGAAAAAGGTTGCTTCATCGTCAAAATTAGAAAAACAAAATTCACCCATTGGACAAAGCTGGTGATTTAAAAAAAAAAAAAAAATTACTGCAATGACATGATACCTATCCCATAGCTACATGGGAATCTTTCAACTTTTCAAAGGATTTTTTTGATTTTTAACAAGACATTAGCAACCAAGACATTGTTCGGGGGTTGGGGGGGTTTGGCAGATAAGTCCCCTGGACGTCCTCACAAGTTACCGGCTTTTGAGGATTGTTCGAGGATTAGGTTTATTTGCGAAATTCTTGTGGCTTCATAAGAAGATGAAAGAAAAAAAAAAACAAGACATTAGCAACCAACCATAATTGGAACAATGTTAGTTGCACATCTTTTAGTCATGGTATGTTCTTGCGGCAAACTAGATGGAGAGGTGAGTGAAATGATTTGTGAGAAGAATCATTAATCTTTAATAACGTTAAAGACGAAAAAGAGAAGAATGGCCAAATCCATTGGTGGCTGAAAATATCAAACCCTAATTGACCTCCAAACTGTATTAAAGGCTAAGCAGTTTCCAGCAAAGAGACGCAATAATTTCATCCTTAAACAAGATGCGAGGGTTGTTTCTTCCATGGTTCCATCTAAATTTCATATACATCTTATACATCCATTAATAAGTTATTATAATCAAAAAAAAAATTACTACCACATTGTTATTCCAACGGTAAAAGGGATACTTATTTCAGATTAATTAATACATATGTTATTCCAATCACTATGATTTATAGGCTAATAAGCACTATATAATAGTTCCCTACCTTTATTAATTGCATTAATTAACTTCTCTTTTCCCCCCATTTCCTTCCTTTTAATGCTATTGCATTGAAAATAGAAGGTAACAGTGAGCATTAAATCAAGGGTAATTAAAAACATAGAATAAAATGAAAATAAAAAAAAATGGAGAGAATCCCAGAATTACATGTGTGCTTGCGTTTATGCATGTGTGTGAATATATGTGCTCTTTAGTGTATAACAATATAAGTATCTAGTGATCCCACCATGTCCCCAAAAAAAAAAAAAAAAGACATGAGGAGAAGTTAATTTGCAATATAGCTAATTAACCAAAATCCATCTTTTTTCTCTAAATACATTTTGTTGCCATATAAAATCAAAATTATGAATTCATCAAGAGTAATCCTGACTGGTGATGACAAAAATGACCATCTTCTACTTTACATGGAAAAAGTGTAGGATTAGAATCAGGAGCAACAAACAATGGAGAAGTAAAAGAATTAGAATTTGTGAATGCTTGAGTCTTTTACTAATTTTTGTCAAATCTTCTAAAGGCAAGAAGTTTGGTAATTTTGTAGCATTATACTCCAATCACTTTCTTTCTGTCTTTTTCAGTTTCTTAACAAGTGAAAAATGGGATCTATAATTTCGTACAAATTTTTCAGTTTCTTGGTCCTTGTACTTTTTTGTAAAATTTGTGCCCAATTTTTCATGTATTAGCTTCTTCATTCTTTTCTCAACTATGAAATAAATCCACAAATGCATAAACATTTCAGGTTGCAATTGATAATGTTCATTTCATGATTTTTTTTTTCAAATTCAATTTATTGAAACTATTTTGATCAAATAAATAACAAAGTACCCGAGCTCTGTAGCATGGGCTTGTGACCTAGCAGTTACTGAAGGGGCCATTGAGCCCATACTCAATGTTGCAAAAGCGCCCAAGAGCTCCCAGGCCTTGCCCAGCCGTCTCCCCACTCCCAACAACCCCCCAGTCCAGTTACCGGCTAGTAGAATCTGGAATGCGAAAAGTAAGAAATCGGACTATCTTTTTGTTCTTGTCTAGTCCATCTTAAAAGTCCAAAAGTTAGTGAGAGGACCAAACAAGAAACCGTCGAACTTTTTTCTTGCGTGGCTATATAATTTTTTTCGGCAACCATAACATTTCTATAATCTAATAACAACATTTCTATAATCTAATAAAAATTTGACTAAATCAAAAGGATATTTTGACATCTTTTTTAGATTTTTTTCACTGTAGATCGGATTCGAACCTCCCAACCTACAAGTCAAAAAGAAACTTAATCTCTTTTTGGTGGCCACTCAGCAGTTTCTTGCCTGGCTGTAATTCTCACATCTTTTGCCAATTGTTTCCATCTCAACTGAGTTTCAGAAATCCAATGTCTCAGCTGTCCAGCTAAATCACAGTTGTTTTATTCTTTTGTCTTTTGCTAGAATATAGCTAAGATTCTGCTGCTGCTGGCTTAAAGTAGAAACTAGATGGAAAGTACTTAGGGCATTTGGGAAGTGGCTCTGATAGAGAGGAATGGGTTTCAAAATTAATGATAGTGATACTTATCGTTTGCTTAAGTGTTCGTCAGGGTATGATAGACCCACGGATTTTGTGATTAACTACGTTTGAGTAAGTAATCAATTTTTACTTACCTATATATCTTATATTTTTAGTAAAAAATAATAAAGTTACAAAATGCTAGAAAAAATTGAGAGAGTGAAGTAAATTTAGATGAAAAAGGGAGTTGGAAAAAAAAGGAAAAAAAATTGTAAAAGTTATACCTAAATTTTAGTTACCAAACGCTCTATGGGATTCAACCAAAAAAAAAAAACTCATTACTATTAACTACTAATTAATGATAGTGGCAGTGTTATAATAAACTTTTACCAAACGGCTCCTAAATTATGGATGATTATGCATCTCTTTTTCACTTAAAACAAAGAAAATAAATAGCATAAGATTTGCAGCAAAACTAAAATTAAGCACAACAAATTTCTGCTCTAACTTTGCTCTGTCCCAGACATCTTTTGCATATTAAAATGCTTCAAGACCTCCCTATTCAACAAACTTAATGCTACATCAGTTCATGACCTTACCACTGTATTTGTCCACTAATGTTTCTCTAATTGTAATTCTGCCCACCATGATACTTAGATTTGTGAAAGCACTGGATTTTGGTTACCCTTTTTTTCTTTTTACGGCTCTTGAAACCCTACATGTACCATGCCCTCTTAACTTTTTTGAAAATTCTATGGTCGCTTTATAGAATCATTTCATCACTTCGTAACCCTCAATGCTAGTCAAATTCTGGATAGTCGAATTTTTTCAAATAATATTTCGCTTGTATTATAAACACATTTTTCAATCCATTTTTTTATATTTTCAATTACCTTTTTATCTCTAATACGTCACGTGATAAAGAGTATTACATTAATTATTTCAAATAATATTGTAAACAATACTCTCTATCCAAACACACTCAACTGACTCGAGTGGTACATATGTCAAATTATTGAAATTATTACAATTTAAGATTTTCAAATACCTCTTTCACTGTTCAACAGTAGATTTAATATGAGGATATGATATCTAAAAAGTCAACAAAAAAAAAAAAAGACGATAAAATCTCTCAAATTTTTTAACATAAATATGAGAAGTAACTGCTCATTGAATTAGGGTCCTACCGTCATTGTAAACAAGAGAAAATAAAATAAAGCGACAAGCCAGTACTTTTACTCCTCTAGTTTAATAGTTTTATGGCAAAATCAATCACTTCCTATTCATAAAAAAGTCTAGTTTATGGCGAAATTAATCTTTTGCTGGCTTGTCCTTACTCTAACGAGGAGTAGAAGTCTAGAACTCACAGCCGTCATCCCCTCATACCATCTACTATCTATCATTTTATTTTTTATCTTATAAATTGTGGAATAGCCTTACTCAATTTTCTACTCAATTCATCTCTCTTGGCAGCATTAAAAGTACAAATGAAAGTAAGTACACATATCTTTCAAAAAAGAGTACCAGACAGATTCTCATCTCATGCATGTCAACAAAAATTAATTTAAATCACATTAAGAAGAGATGATGCTTCTTAATTGCATTGGCTGTAGAGACACACAAGTGGATCTCAAAGATATTTTATAGGGTTAATGACAAAATATCCCCTCTAACAATACACATATTCTAAATTTGACCTTCTCATCATCTAATTGGATGATTCTATAAGTAAACTTTTCATTTTTTTAAATATAATACTTTTTCTTTTTTCACTCCCTCATCCCTTCCCACGCATTTTCCACTTCCGGTTTATAGGTACAAGATTTGATCCCGAGCCTAACAATGAAAAAGATTCTAACAATCATTTCTGATTATTGAGCTGACACCCGTGATTAGTGCTTAGTATAATAAAATTAACTTAGTAATTATATATTCAATCTCATTTCTTCGTGTTAGATCTACAAGAAAAGGAGAAGCATGGCTTCCATCAAGTTAATAATTCGTTATTACGGAACCAATTTTGCACTTGGTTGCGTGTTTGTCCACAAGTCAAATTTTCATTTATTATTATAATGAAGGATGTTCTTATCTTTCATTTTTTATGCATGTTTTGATCACAAATATTTCCCAAAATTATTGATTTCATTTAGGGTATAAGTAGTCTTATCTTTGTGAAATATGTGCATCTACCATGAAAACATATTTAATTTGGAAAAAAAAAGATGGGAAGTCGATGAATTCTATTAAATAATCAGGGAGAAAAAGTAAGATGTATGAATATTCCGAAGGAGCATTTTGTAATTAATCCTATTTTCGCAGGCTGGCTGCAACAGAAACAGAGGGATGGATGAAGAGGACCCTCTTAGAAGTTAGAACCACTTAAGTCAGTCCAACTGTCAGCTTAACGGCCGTTGTTCCCTCTTTAAATAGAAGTACTCCTCCTTGCTGTAATGCCATCTATAACGGTGATCTTCCGTTAAAACGCAGTTAGACGTAACACGTGACCCGATACGTCACGCATGCAATTGTTAACAAGTCCGTTAGCTTTTCTATGAAGCGTACGTTATATTCATTGGTGCATTTGCATGTATGACCATGTCATGTTAAACATGCATTCATGTATGTAGCCATTTTCATAACGTTATAAATCAATTAAATAGTACATTTATTTTACGAGTGTCCAATGAAAATGCGTTAAAAAGGCGTTTGACATTATTATTCTTTCAACATTTGTAGTGAAATTGGTCAAATGCACAAATGTAAGTTCGAGTAGATATGGATGTAGATGTATAGACAAAAGAACAAATGTAAAATGCTAAGAAATCAACAAGGAAACATCAAATTATTGTTTCTTTAAAAGTCATATTTTTGTATGTTGTTGTCTTAATATTTACCGTTTTCTTTTTAATATCCATATTTATTACGTTACTGTACACATTAGAAATTGCAATTGTCACTGATAATTATAGAAGCCTAAATCCACATAAATGGGAAGACAAACAATTAATTTCGAGTTTGTGTTAACATAATATATCAGGTGTAAATCTTGTTACCAATCAAATGTTTGCTGAACACTCGTTAAAAAAATTCTAATACTAAAAATCATTATACTTCCTCTTATGGGTGTTTCGGTACCATAATTTCCTTTGGAGGAGGGGCAGGATCGGTTTGCTCCGGAGAAGCAACTGTTCTTAAAGGTTTATGGCCAAACTTTAGTTAAAAAAAATAATGTAGTAAAAAAAATAATATAAGGTTCAAATTGTATTTTGTACATTATTTTTTACATCACGTGTGAGATTCACAAAATTTTATTCTATAATTACATGTTATTAAAAATAAATTACATTATATACATATAAAATTATATTTTATATATTTTTACATAAAATCGACCCGAACGATTTTCCGGACAGTCATTCAGGCCGTGTCCATTTAATGTTTTGAATGAAGAGAGATGACAACATCTTTTTTAATCTTTTTTTTTTTTGTCAGCAACGATACATTTGTATAACCTACTTTATCGTAATGCAGGGGGAAGGGGAAGCCTAAAGAGGCTGTTATAGGGGCTAGTGGGTATACAGACCCAACTAAATCAAAGGAATGTTATGACACAACCCTTAGATTTTTTTCGCTGTAGGTGAGGGTTCAGTCCAAGGAAGGACTTAAGTCCCTCCTTGGGATCACTGAGATATTGGCCCAGTGGTTTCTTTTTTAATCTCTTTGGTTAGGGTTTCTTGTGCCTGCTTCGTCCGCCCGTCCGTCAGTCAGTCATCACTGACGTCGATTGAAGGAAAGTAGATGAAAGTACGGTTATACCCTTCTTCTTCTTTCTGGGATTATAGCCGGGGACCCGCTCTTTATCTATTGGACGACCGTGTCACGCTCAAATGAGTACAATTAGAAGGGGTACCACAAGGCCACAAATTGGATACCATTTGGAGACATGAATTGGTGTGAAATTTACCCATTCTGCATGAACAATTGAAAATGTCTTTTGAAAAGGATCAAGTCTTATGAAATTGTCTATTCATTCTTAGAAATTTTAATGAAATATGTGGCATACCTCATCAAGTGATGCTATGCGCCATATATGTTTACTTTAGTTTGCAGTTAGGGATTCTTGTACAGATTTTTTTTTAAAAAAAAGAAAAAGAAAAGAAGAAGAGTGTAAGATCCGTTGTGAAAACTTTGATTTGTTTTTGAATTGCTAATTAGATTTTTGGAACATTTAACGATTTTAGAGAATGCAATTATAAGCTTTTCTACTGGATCCAACTAATTTACTTGCTTTGTACCCAGTTTTTTTTTAAAAAAAAAAAATCAGCCTAGATTATATTAAAAAGAGCTACCATGGAAATTGCAAATTACATGTCCTATTAATTATTGGAGTTTGCAACATTTGGAATTTTCCCATAAGTAGTTTTTGTCGTGATAAAGCATATAATGATTAAATTGAATAGAGTCCACAAATGAAAGTGCTAACTTATACACTTTCTAGCCATTACTTTGAACTATAATTATTGTGTCGATTAATATGCATAATTGTTTTAGAACGAAATCTTGAAGTAACAAATAGATCATGAAAAATGTTTTTTTTTTCAGTGTAAGTGAGAGGACTCGAATCCAAGATCTCTTGCTTACACTCCCTCCCTCCGTACCATCCAACCCAACCCTCCCCCCAGATCATGAAAAATGTTGATAAACCACAGAAAAAAAATTACAGTTACTTTTGCAATGTAAAACTTTCAAAAGAAAATATATTTAATTAGAAATTTTATATCCGACAAACTATAGTCCTACATAGTTTTTCTACTCTAATTTACTCCACCAAATATCAATGCACGGAGAACACTCACGTCGTCTAAAAACCCTACAGCTACTCTAGATTTTTCTTTATCGCACAAATATTGGTTACTAAATATCGAAATTATCTAGTATGATAATCCAAAATATTTCTAAAGATAAATTATCAATTAAAGCTTTGACAATTTCTATAATTTGTGTTTAGTTTTATCACCAAGAATCACTTAAAAAACTCTTTAACATTTCCGAAGATTTAACAGTAATGTGATAAATCATAAATGTCAACTCTAGTAGTATGAGGACACAGAAGGTAGGACCTTTTCTTATTCACCATGGTACAACTTAAATAACTTATAATTCATGAACACGGAATGTACATTGTACACTACATAAATAAATACTAGGAAACCATCAGCAGTAAGCTGTTACTGGATAATAAGGGAAGAGAGGACTTAGTAATTATTCAACAATGCAGAGGGTAGTAATGGCAATCTAGTTTCATCTACAGATAAGCTCTTGCGGTGTAGGGTGGGGCTCGTTCATCATTGCAAATGATTTAGAGGAGAAAAGCTAAAATCACCTGCCCAAACAAAGAACAAGTTTACAATTGGCAAGATATATAGCCAAACCACCTCAAAAAATTGTTAAAAAAAAATTGAAAAAATCCCAAACAAGGGGCCTGTTTGAAAGGTGAGTTTTTTGGGTGTTTGTATAAAACTTTACTGTAGATCACTGTAGAAGTTGTAGAAAAACTTTTGTAAAAATTTGGGTATTTGTAAGATGAAATTTTTTTTCCTTTTCATTTTCTTTCTTTCATTTCCTTTTTTCTTTTTTTTCTTTCTTTCTTTTTTCTTTTCCTTCCTCCTTTCTTCCTCTTCTTCCCTCCCCTCCCCTCCCCTGATCCCTCTCCCGGTACCTCCATGCAGCAACCAACAGGTGAGAATCAAAATTTTTTTTTTTTTGCGTTTTTTCTCTTTCCCTCTCCCTCCCCCGCCATCCCTCTTATCCCCCCTCTCCCCTTCCCCTTTCCCTTACCCCGCCACCCTCTTTTTTTTTCGTCTTCTCCCTCCCTCTCCCGCCACCCCTCCTCTCCTTTCCCCGCCATCCCTTCCTTCCCCGCCAGCCCTTCCTTTCCCCTTCCTCCCCAGCCACCCTCCTCTCCCCCTCCGGCCTCCCCTAGCTGCGATCCCCTTCCTCTCCCCCTTTGCAATCTGGTCGCGCGACCAGATCGGTCAAAAAGGGGAGGGGGAGGGTGGCGGGGGAGGCAGAGGGAAAGAAGGGAGGGGGAGGAGAGAAAAAAAAAAAAGAAAAAGAGCTTCAGCGACCAGATCGGGTAAAGGGGGAGGGGGAGAGTGGCGGGGGAGGGAGAAGGGAGAGAAAAAAAACAAAAAAAGAGGATCGCCGGAACTGGTGGCCGGAATAGTGATCGGCGCCGGAAGTGGTAGTGGAGGTGGTCGCCGGCGCCGGAGGACGTGGTGGGTTGGGTGGGGGAGGAAAAAGAAGAAAAGTTGAAAAGAAAGTTTTTTGTGTATTTTTGAAGTGTGTTAGGTTAAAAACTTTGATAAGTTTTTTGGGGTTCCTGTAGCAAAAGTTGTTAAAAAACTAGTTTTATACAAACTTGGTAAAAAACCAAACTTCCAAACAGGGCCAAGATGAGGGGAACATGTCATGTTTAAAAGAATTATATTTACGTTTCACAAATTATAGTAATCACCGAAATGAACTTTGATTTATTATTTATTGGTTAGTGTGATTATCTCTAAATACATTTAATGTAAATGTTATGTATTAATCTATCTTATTTAAAATTTTAACTACAAGATTGCTACTTTACTCAAATATAAAAATGCAACTTTTATTATTCTAAAGAAATTTTGAATTTTAAAAACTTCTCTTAACCTCTATGAAATTTTATAATTTTTCTATGAAATCCTTCTCTTGTCTCTTTACGTCCTTAAATTCTTGATTTAATATTATATATTGCTCTCTTCTTTCACTTTTCCTTTATAAAAAAAAAAATTCGATGTCTACTTTTTTAAAAACTTACAAAATATTTATATTCAATATTCATGAGTTGCTGTTCTATAATATATAGTCTTGAATCCGCCACTAAATATTAATATAGTAATAGTTAGAATTGTCATTTAAAAATTTTTCGGTACTACTCATTCCACTAGTTACGTTTGTGATGGAACATTTTGTAAATCAAAAAAAGAAGGTTGGAATGCTCAAAATGTTTCCCACAAAATACATTCCAAACTGGCGGGTGAGATTATCAAACCTTTCCACCGGCAGCTGTTTTGCAGTATTGTAAGACGGCGACACGTGGTTTTCATGTGGCCTAGGATCGAAGCTTCGATTGCGAGATTAGTGATTCCCAACCGTTGGATTTTTGGAGTTTTGCAATTAACCAGCTGTACGAAACCTAGCTCCAGGCCCCTAAGGTGTTTCTGAAATGACTAAAATTTCCTTCCCTGGTACACCAAATTACCAAATTAGGAACCTTGGGCGTCGTTTTCTTTGACAACGGCTGCGAATTTACGATCACTCGCTGTCGGGGAACTCTTGTTTGCAACCAAAAAGGGTAAATTTGGAAACTAAGATGGTGGACCCATGGACTCTTCAACGGTCATGATTGAGACCCGTAAACTAACAAAAAGTTGATAGGTGAGTGAGTGAGTGCAGATCAACCTCGTTAGAATTATCAGCTAACCAAAAGAGACGGAGCCCAAGACACACAAGTTGGAAGGATAGGTCAAGTTACGAAGGCTAGTGATAACAATCCGAACTCTTAGCGGAGGATCCTTAGTGCTGTCCTCGTTGATAGATGTTGATAGATTTAAGGTTCGAATTCTATATCTAATACTTATTTTTTTTTTTGACGTAATAGCATATTTAGTTTAGTTTATTCCTACTCCTAAAGGGGAGGAACCTACTTTATGAAGTGGTCCAACTGAGTCCAGAGAATCTGACCGGAATTGAATCTCCATCAGACCAGACAGGTGCACCACACACCCGTATGAATTTAGAACAAATCTCATATTGAGGCACATTGATTGGAGGTCAAGGGTTCCTCCCACCCTACAATTAATGTGATGGCCAACTCCTTCTAGAGGAGTTGGTTTTGGTTTCTATACCTAATACTTGAATATAAGAAAGGTGGGAGTGTTAAAAAATATATATCCGGAACTCTGAGACTTGACTCTGCTTGGATTGCTATTTTTAAAAAATTTTATAAAAAAATATACTGTAATAATTTGATATATGTGAGATAAAAAAGGTTATTGTAACAAGTTTTCGTCAATATTACCTAAGTAAGGATAGAGATATGTATAAATTTTAAATATGTTTTGAATTTGCAAGTTTTATGTTTACGTTAGAGTGTTAGATACATTTTGAACTCTACGGATCTTCTTTTTTCTTTCTATCCCACATCGGCTTTGGGGGGGTTGGGATTTGGGTAGTTAAGTCCCTGGGAGCAATCCAAGAGTTGCCGGCTTTTGGATTGACTTCTGGGATTAGGTTTAATTGTTCAAATGTCGTTTCTCGAAAGAAGGATCTTCTTTTTTCTAAAATAAAAAAATTTATGTTTATGTTAGTGCATATCCGACTGTTTATCATTATTCAATAGTAAATAATTGCCAAAAACAGAAGATTTAGTGAATAACTATTTGTTAGAAGCTAAATCCTAACTCATTTATACTATAATCTACAAGTCTTTGTAAGAAAATATTTCATTTTTAAACAAATATTATGCCAGTCCGCTAAAAACTAATTCATTCCATGAGCAATGAATATTTTCATTTTTAGACAAACATTGAACTTAAAAGCACTCTACCAATTATACCCCGTCGATCACTGAATTAATCTATCCTAGTAATTTCACTGTTTATTTGACTTGTAAGTTTCAAAACTAATAAAGGACTTCCTAAAAAAAAATAATAATAATAATGATAAAGGACAGTTAAAGAATGGCTCTTGCAAGCCATTCTGATTATAAGATGTTCTTAATTTTTCTATGTGACAATTCATGAGGAATGGCATCTCTTAAATTGCAAATTACAAAACTTAGACGAAGAATCGAGAACACCATTGAACAAGACCATTTTTCCTTTTTACTTCCTTGTAATTTTGTACCCTCAAGCAGAGTGAAAGAAGTAGCTCTTTTGAGGGGAGCAAGAGAAGTAAACGTACAAAAAAATCAGTACGTTGCCTGCTATCCCACGAAACAACAGATATAGCATGACGGCCGGGGATAATGTTTGAATTTTAGAACGTTTCAAAACATAATTAAAAGGATAAGCAATAAGAAGAAATGGTTAGACGAGGCTAGTTGATGTTCTCCCTTTTTTGGTTGGTCAAGAAAGGGAGAAGCAGTTGGGGGTTATAAATTTCTCGGCTTTCAACAGTCAAATCTTTTACTATGGCAAACTATTATCTTTTTATCTCACATACATCACATCACAAAAAGTGCTACAGTAAAAATATCTCTAATAATTCACAATCCAAACAGACCATACTTAGGTTTGTTTGGATTGGGCTTTATTTCCCCAAATTTATTTGCTTACATCATCATTACAATTTCCAATACACCTTTTTACCTTCTCAATTACCTTTTTTGTGATGTTTACTTTGAGAGATCTCCACGACATTATAAGTGCTGGGGTTGAAATTTAAGCGATGTTTGATAATTCAATTTAACATTTTAATTTAATATATTTAGATTTTAATGTGTTCAACCATGTTTGATAACTAAAAGTAGAAGGTCTTACTTAATCAAATAGCTTTGAATTACTTATGTAAATCTTATTCAAAATAATAATAAATGATAAATTCTTAATCTATCATTTAATGCAGAATATTATCAGATGTTAAGATTTCAATATTTAAGAATTCGACAACTCAAATTTAGATTTCAAACTTCAAATATCATATTTCAGTTTTATCAAACGTGCCCTTACTTTCCTGTGGCAAAATTTGGCTGAAACCATGTGGAAGGATGGAAATAAGTTTGACACCCAAGACATCTATAAAAATCGTAAATTTCTTTACAAAATTGCGAGCTATAAACAATAATTGAAAAAAATTATGAATAGTTGGTATAGTGACTCTATACATGGAAGACTGTCCACCATTAATTTATTGCCTATATTCGGGTTCTTGTTTGTGATTTTATGGTACGAGGTGAACTATTCTAGGATATTTTGTTAGAATCTTTTATTTTTTATACTTTAGAAAAATACTTATGATGCTTTCTTATGCAGTAAAGGGTAAATTATTCTACTATAAACTTAAATTACTATAGATTAATTTGGCCTGAGAGACTAAAATGAAATACGGAATTTTCATTTTAACACACATAATATTTATCTAATCTAGTATATATATACACAGACTAATAATTATTATTCTCCTGTACGTTTATATATTTTTTCTAATTAATCCTACCTATCCCTCTCTTGTATTTATTTATTTTTCTTATATATTTAAAAATATAACATCTAAAAAATATCTTAGCGAATGCCCACCGTTAGACAGACCGATGAAATATTAATGATGCAAAGAGAGTAAGCAATCTTATCAAATACCAATTCAATACATACATGGTGTGCCGCTGATGCCTTGCAAACATTAAACGAGACATAAATGAGATTTGTTGGATTACATTATGACACATTTAAAGCGTGATTTGGTATCACATCCAAAGATAATTTCTTTTGCAGAAACAGCAATTGTCAAGGACTAAAATGGTAAAAGCCGAATGTGCACATCTTCCAAATTCATTTATTAATTTTTCCATTCTGGTAACAGTGCAATCTCTTTTGGCAAAGAAATGTTTCTTCGGTTCCATTATTCAGTTGAATGAGAGGAAAACATGCATCATATCTAAAGAGGTAAAGCATGATGTGGTCCATTTAATTAGTTGTATCTTATTTTGGTGCAAGTTATTACCTTATTCTGATTTCACTTCATTGTTTTTTTAATTTACTTGCTAATTAGTTTCAAAATGGAAATATCTATTTTAAGAAACCAACTTGGAGATTTTCTTTCAAAATTAAATGAGTGTTTAGAAAATCTTGAATAACATTTTGCAAAATTAAATGTACAGAAACAAATGAAATTGCCTTTCAAATTCTTCTGCGCAGAAAAACCCTTAAAAAATAGGGAAACCCCCCCTTCCCCTCCCCAAGAGCTGTTTCTTTGGCCCAATTTGATCTTTCCTTGTTTGGATTGTAATTTTTTTTTTCACAAAATTTTTATACTTTCTGTGAATACATTTGCCAATTACCTTTTTATCTTATATATATTAAATCATTACAATATATTTTTCTAAAAAATAGCAATCCAAACAGGGTTCAGCTGCCTATATGACTTCAAAATTTTAAGTCAAATCTACTTCAACCCAGTGGTTGTTCGTGTCCATCTATTAATTGAACATAACTGGCCTCTAATGTCACAATTGGCCTTTCAAATCAGACACATTCATCAACATCCCATTTACCCTTTTGCCATAGAAAAATTGGCAAAAAGAAAAATCTTCAACCACAAATAAAAAAATACTACCGTAGCATCCTAATGAACATAACTGGTGTCTAAGGTTTGTTTTTATATCTAATTGTTTGAAAAGGCTTTTTAAAAATCATTTATAAAATAACATTTTTTTGTAATTTGATGTATATAAGATAGAGAGGTAATTAAAAAAACACAAATGTAATCTAAAAATCTGCTTACGATGCATAAATTTTTTTTAAAAAAAAACTTGTTCATGCCGCATAACCTTTTTTAAAATAATAAGCTATCAAAACAAGCTCTTTGTGGTAGAAAAATCATCTAAATCTGCAGATTTCACTAAAACCAAGTACTCTAGTAATGAGTTAGCAATCCAAAGAATAAACTAAAATAAATTTAAAACTTTAAAATTGTTCTATAATTCACAATACATACATACATACATATATATGGGTGTGTGTTCTATACATACATAATTGTTCTAAGTGTGAGTGTGCACGCGCTCACTTGTGTGTGTAATGGGGTAACGAGTATGGTTTCTCTTTGGAGAAGAAGCCAAGTAACAAATAAAATCCCTATGCAGGTAACATTCGCTCAAGAGACCAACTGATATTCGCTGCCAAAGCTAAAATGACAACCGGTATCCATCAATGAAGAGGTGATTTCTGACCGGCTGGAGTGAACTAAGAGCTGTAAGTGTTCCGGCTCAAAAGGTCACGGCGGTCTTGGTCACCTGATTAGGTTACAAGAGGGGCTGAATTCCCCGGTACCACTCCGAAGCTTAAGTCAGTTCGGGATTAGAAAAATGGTTTAATAGTAGAAAGAATGAGTAACTTGCTTTACCAGAAAATGATCATCCCCCTTCTCAGTAGAAGTGTTGAGTATTTATAGGGGATAGGCAGGAGAGAGGGACTGCTGGCACGGGTCCCTAAAGATATGACATGGGCAGTGCATCAAGTTGATTTGATGGGCTCTTGCGAAAAGGCGCACCGGAACAGTTGTTAGAGCCAGGCGGCGCATGTGTCAGAGCAGCTTTATCAAATGTCAGGGGTGTCAGAGGTCACATCACACCTCTCCGATGGCTAGGTATTTAGACGTCACCTCGGCTCTAAAACAGAAGATCTTGACCGAGGTGGTAACGGGGTCGAAGTCACTTCGGCAATGAGATTACCGAAGCGGCACTTCCATAAGTACCATAGGGTGAGACCCAGGACTCTCTGAGCCGGAACGACCATTCTCAATCAACAAATCCTAAAATGAAAAACACCTTAAGTCAAGTTCTTTTTTTTTTTTTTTTTTGCGGTATTAGATCCTTTCGTATTGAATCACGCTAAAAAATTGGGTTCGGCACAATAAAAGTTGGCGCGACCTCGGCTTTTTGTTTTTGGGAAAAGTTTGAATTCCACTTTAATAATTTATCAGTTGAAATTCAACCACAATTTTATGCTTATTAAAAAGGTTTTATATCGAAAGTCCAATTACTCCACGAGCTAACAAATCTAAATTAGGGTTGTTAATAGGATCGAACTAACCCAAATTAGCTCAATTGGATCGAACTAACCCGAACTCAACTAGCTCGATTCGAAAGAATAAGGGTTAAGCCTATTATAATTCTAGGTCAGACTCAGACAGAGTTTAGGTTTAGATTCGAAACCCGATTAAAATATATGTCAAACTTGAGTCTTCTCTATGCTCAACCCAATTATATATATAAAGTTTGGCCCGTTATTATATATATATATATATATACATACCTAATTTATGTTTAGTTTTAATATTATAGATGGTAATTTAACTTTACTACTTAATGGTATAGTAATTATTTTAAAAAAATTAAGAAGTAATAAGTAAGTTTGGATTAAACCCAAATTAAACTCAAAGATTGAATGTATTGTAAATCAAATATGAGCTTTGCATATATTAGCCTGGAACTCATGATCTGAAACTCAAACATCGTATTAACTAATTGAGTTGAGTTTAAATTTGTAAAACTCTGACTCAAATGGTCCGATTCGCAGCCCTAATCTGAATAGCGCTGCGCTGGTTCTGAACCCAAAAAAATCGTATGGCTATTTCGTAAATAAAAATAATCCGATGTCCCAAATTGAAAACGAGCCTTAGAGAGATCGAGAGAGAGAGAGAGAGACAGAAATCGAGCGGTGAGCTGTGAAACTGTGTGCATGAGTAAGAATCGTGAGATCATCCCTCAGACATAAAATAACGGAACGGCGGGTATTCACCTACATGCATGCACGCTCATCACTATTGATGCTGATGCACCATCACATCATACCATCCTCACCCATGAGTGATAATGGGGTGTGATATATGTAATTATTGATATGTGTTTGGAATCTTTGGATTGAGAGTTAGTTGGAAATTTTTTTTTTTTGTTGCCACATAAGCACGTTGTTTAATATTTTTTATTTTTAATCATAATTTTATTTCAAACATATCATATTAAAATTTTATAAAAATTTTTAAATAATTTTTAATCTAGACTAAAATCTTTAGGTGAACCGACATCTACAAAGTAAACTCAAATGAGCCCAAGTGTGCTAATGATGATAATTGATCAAGACTCCACCTTAAGAGAAATTTGAGTTCGAAACCCTAGCACTTCTTTTTTTATTATTCATAAGCGCTATAAAATGAACCAATAATTTGCCTTGACCTTAGAATGAGATAACACTTTCCTACTCCATTAACTTTTTGTTTTTATTGTAAAAAAGAGAAAAGAAAAACCAAATACAATTGCGCCCCACACTTGATTTTTCAATGTTAATGACAGATGCGAAGCAAAGAAATATTTTATATTTATAGGATTATTGGAGACTAATACTTTTTAAGGTCTTAATACTACACGTTAAGTGCTGGAAAATATTTGGATTAAATTTTTTTGTCAAATTATTTGTAGATGTGATATATTTAATAATTATTGTACATGTTTATGATGGCGCATGATACATATTTATATATATACTAATTCTATAGTCTGCGCTATGCATGGGAATTATAAAATTTTAAGATGATTAAAAATTAAAATAAAAAATATATTTTGTAACTATATTAAAAGAAAAGCCCATCATTTCCATGAATTTACGGTACGAGTTGGACCTAGAGGCTGAGTCTACCCATATAATATTTTATTTATTATGAGAAAGAGAAGAAGATGAATTGACTTCATTTTGAGGGAGGGCGAGAATAAGGGGGGAAAAAAAAAGAAAAGGTAAACAAAAGAAAGAGAAAGGGGGAATGAATGAATGAAGAAGAAAATTCAATCCGATGGAATGCAGTTTTGACGTCCGCAAGAACACACACTCTCACACGCTCTCTCTCACACACAAAATATACTACTATTCAGTACTACAAAACTACAAACCCACACACTTTCTCTCTCTAAAAAGTACAGCCAAGAAAGAAACGAAGCTAAAATAGATACTCTCTTCCCCCTTCTCTCTCTCCCTCCCTCCCTTCTCTCTCAATCTCTCTCTCTCTCTCACGCAGTACACGCACTGAAATTCCTAAAGAGGACGACTCGGAACGGAAAAAAAAGTGATATACCAACTCTGTAGCTTCTGAAACAGTAGTAGTAAAATTTTCAATTAATTAATTACTTATCTGTGAATTAATTTGGGAAATGTTAATGAAGAAGTGTGGAAAGAGTGTAAATTTATGTTCAATTCGAAGTCAATCTCAATCCTCCAGAGAGGTTTTTCGCTGTCGCAAGTGCTGAGAAATATTTAACTCTCTCTGGTAAGTTATAGTAGTTTACAGTGTTTTTGGTGATTGTTGATTTTTTTTCCTTTTGCTTTTTGGTTTTTAGTTAATTTTGTGAATTTACGAGGCTTGGGAAATTAGTAATTTGAGCTGTGGATCGACTTGGTTTATCTTGTGAGATTTAGGGCTTGATCGAGTGGTGGTTAATGGCAACAATACTTGCCGTTTTGTAGCTGTTGAATTTTGGAAATTTCCG
The DNA here is from genome assembly GCF_003713205.1 of Coffea eugenioides. Taxonomy (NCBI): domain Eukaryota; kingdom Viridiplantae; phylum Streptophyta; class Magnoliopsida; order Gentianales; family Rubiaceae; genus Coffea; species Coffea eugenioides. The sequence goes on from NC_040044.1 coordinate 37,123,612, forward strand.
TTTTTCCTCTTTATTTCTTTTTAAGTTGGATTTTTGCGGCTGGAAAATTGAAATTTGAACTTGAAGTGTAGTAGTGGTGGCTTCGGATACGATGCTGTGCTGTTTCGTACCATTTTTTTAATTTTTGAAAGCTTAGTAAGATAGGGCTTCTTTTTTTCAATTTAAGTTAGTTATCTTAGTAGCTTTTTTTAATAATTCATGAACTTTTTGGAGATTTTGATTTGATTTATAGTGGATATTTTTACTCTTTTCAAGTTTTTAATTATTTTATTGGAAATCTGTGTTAATATTTGACAGTTGCTCGTTTGATTATTTTGTAGCAGAGATTGATGCCAAAGTCTACTAAAGATTGTTGCTTTAGCAGAAAAAACCGAAATTTAGCATGTTTAGAGCCAAAGCTTGTTGGTTATGTTTCGGACTCGTTGATTTTCAACTTCTGTTTGAAGACAAACTCAGCAGTTTGCCTGGCTGCCATGGTGTTTCCGTTGTTCTTGTGCACAATAGACTTGGGAATGTCTAAACCCTCATTGTTCACCTTTTAAGCTTCTTAAAGTTAATTAAATTCAAATCTTGCAGCAGCTGTTGTGTCTGATGCGTACCAGGGTTTTCGTTAGTGTTATTTAATGTCTTTGGAGCTGGGTTTTGGGATTCATGTCGTATTAGGTAGGTTTTCTGTAAGTTAGGTATTTGTGGATAGTGCGTTTGTTTTTCGGGAATATGGTACCGCCTGGTCCTCCCACTCCTCTTGGTGGTTCTCCGTCTGTTCCTCCATCATTATTACGGTCAAATTCTGGTTTATTGGGTGGTCAAGGAGGTGCAATGCCTTCTCAGGGTGCATTCTCATCTATGGTCTCTCCACGGACACAGTTTGGTAACATGAATATGCTTGGGAACATGCCAAATGTTTCGTCTCTATTGCAACAGTCTTTTGCAAATGGGGGGCCAAATCCTGGGCTTTCTGGTCCTGGGAGTGCTCAGAGGGGACTTGTGGACAATGGCGCCGAATCTGATCCACTTTCTGCTGTTGGAAATGGGATGGCTTTTAATACACCCTCCTCTTCGTTCATGTCATCCATGGCAGCTAATCCAAACTCATCAGCACATGTACAGGGCCAACAATTTTCAAATCCTTCTGGCAGCCAGATGCTGACAGACCCCCAGCAAAATCAACAACTTGATCCTCAAAGCTTCCAACATAATCAGCAGCCAATGCAACAGTTCTCTGCGTCAAACAATCCCCAGCAGCAGCAACAACAGCAGCAGCAATTTCAAACAATGCGAGCAGGATTAGGAGGGGTTGGGCCTGTTAAGCTGGAACCGCAGGTGACGAATGATCAAACACAACAGCAGTTGCAAGCTCTAAGAAGTCTTGGTTCTGTTAAGATGGAGCCCCAGCAGCTACCAAGTATGAGGAGCCTGGGACCTGTTAAAATGGAGCCCCAACATTCAGATTCGTCTTTGTTTCTACATCAGCAGCAACAACAGCAGCAGCAGCAGCAACAACAACAACACCAACACCAACACCAACACCAACAACAACAACAACAGTTCCTTCACATGTCTAGGCAGTCTCCACAAGCTGCGGCTGCTGCACAGCTTTTGCATCAACAGAGGATTATGCAGCTTCAACATCAGCAGCAACAACAACAAATTTTGAAGTCTATACCTCAACAAAGATCCCCTTTGCAACCACAGTATCAAGCACAGAAGTTGCCTATAAGGCCTCCTGTGAATCCTGTATATGAGCCAGGGACGTGTGCTCGGCGGTTGACACATTACATGTATCAGCAGCAACATAGGCCTGAAGTAAGAATGATGCGACAATGGAATCGGCTACTTTTCATTGAGTTAAAAGTCTCCTTTTTTTTCCGTATGTTGTAGATTTATGATCTACATGTTTTATAGGACAACAATATTGAGTTCTGGAGAAAGTTTGTTGCTGAGTATTTTGCTCCAAATGCGAAGAAAAAGTGGTGTGTTTCTATGTATGGAAGTGGTCGCCAAACGACTGGAGTTTTTCCTCAGGTTTGTTGTTCTATTCTATAATGGTACTGTAGGAAGGAACTGGTTGTCAAGTTAAATGTGCACGTCCTTTTAAATATACTGAGGACTTTTACGTACATTGATTGCAAAGTAAAAGGAAATTTGCTAAAGAAGGGATTTTACTCATTTTCCAGAATAAACTGACTGATTCTTGTTCCCCTTGGATTAATGGATTTAACGATACTTTGCTCTGTTCTTTAGTAGGTAGGTTATGTTTTTTCTGCTAAAAAGACGTACTGTTTCTTAGAAGCACTTTTGAGGATATGGTATAAAGCAACTTTTGCGTTCCATATATTCATATTCTTGTTATATAAGCAAACGAGCAGCAGAAAAAAGAACAAATGCTCTATGTTCACTTGTACGTATGAGCCTGAGCAGTATCTTTGATATTAGCCTGGTTTTATATTCTCAATTCTCTTTAGACCCGCTTTATTTTCATATCAAATTTTTTGTATTCTGCAGGATGTTTGGCACTGTGAAATATGCAACCGCAAACCAGGGCGTGGGTTTGGTATGTTCTGGTTGCTGGCTCAGCACTGTATAGGATTGTTGTCCTTGTATATTTAGTTCAAACATTGGTTGGTTTTTAAACACAATAATAGAATGATGTCCTTGCGATTGATATTTTGTAGTTGCTGCTCTTGGATTATCTTTTAGTTGTGTTTTCTTTCTGTTTCTAGCATATTAATCTTTTCTTTTTAATTGCCTTTCAGAGGCAACTGTTGAGGTTCTGCCCAGGCTTTTCAAGATAAAGTATGAGAGTGGTACTTTGGAAGAACTACTTTATGTTGATATGCCCAGAGAATATCAGAATTCATCGGGGCAAATTGTCCTAGACTATGCAAAAGCAATTCAGGAGAGTGTCTTTGAGCAACTTCGCGTTGTTCGAGATGGTCAACTTCGTATTGTATTCTCTCAAGACCTGAAGGTTGTTAATGGATTACTATTGTATTCTAGTAGCTTTATTTTCCTGTAGTCATTCCTTTTTCACTTGTCTGTGTTCTCTCAAAACCTGATAGATATGCTCTTGGGAATTCTGTGCTCGACGTCATGAAGAACTTATTCCTAGAAGATTGCTGATACCTCAGGTTTGGTTCTAAAGCTGTGTTTCAAACTGCATCATCAAGATACAAAGATTATCAAGTTTGCCTAATACCTGATTAAAGTTGGACATGCATGTCTCTTTCTTTACATTGCCTATTGTTTTGGCTCAAAAGTATTTATTTTTAATCTTCCTCACTTAAACTTGGACATTGAAATGCCATGTGTTCTTCATATTGTTCCTTCATAGGAATGGGCTACTACTTTCTTATTCCTCTCTTTCCAGAATTAGGTTCTTGAATGCTAATATTTCCTTCCTAGAGTTAATTGCCATATTCTGGGTGTTTCAAGCTGAATGTTGCAATTAGAAAATAGCTTGCTTTGCTGTGTGTTTATTTTGTTTCCTGGCATTAGACTGGTCATACACGATATGCAGCATGATTTGTAGTGGTTAGTGGGACTCTGACCAAAGTTCATTCAATGGCGGGGTCTTCTCATGGACCTGGTGGTTTAAGTTTCTGCTTTTTCTCTTTGATAGTTATACTCTTGTTGGAGTCAATTTGGTTGCTCTTGGTTGAAGATTGAGACGGAACCATAGATTTTAGTCACATTTAATTTTCTTTTGGCTAAGATCTCATTGGCCTCTTGCTTCTTATTTTGAAAGAGGGTAATTGTAAAGTTGATTCAACTAAAAATTCTATTTCATAGGCCTACTGCAAATTTGTTGTCATGTTTTGATTTGCTTGCTAGGTATTGTTTTGCAGTTTTAGGAGTAGGTGATTTTGTTTTATATTATATTTGAGATGACAGTAACAAGTCTGAGAATCTTACAGTTGCTTTAGTTAATTTCTTACTGCCTTTGATTGTTAATAGGTTAATCAACTTGGGGCTGCAGCTCAGAAATATCAGGCTGCTACACAAAATGCATCATCTAGTGTATCTGTTCCTGAGTTACAAAATAACTGTAATATGTAAGTCAAAAGTATTTTCTTTAGACTGTTTATCTTCTATGAGCCTGATGTTGCTTTGTAGGCCCTCTTTTTAAAGATTGAGGTGTTACAAGAGTTCATTTTGTTTTGTGGATTCTTTCTTTCTTTTTTTTTTGACGAATTTACTGTATGATGATCAAGAGAATTGATGTTAAACATGTTTATATCTATATTTTGCACTTTAGAAAGTTTCTCTCTCTTTTCAAGTCAGTCATCCTGGTCATAATTTAATGAAGGATCATTTTTGGCAGTCATTGATATGGGTGATATATTTTGTGAAAGACTCAAAATTAGAGGCAATGCCACAGTTAAAAAAGTTGTTCTTGTCTGATGATGCTGTGCATTATTGGTATTTGTGATTCGTTTAAAGTAGGAACAGTGATGTTTACTGTGGTTTGTGTGTCTTAGAATATTGTATAATATTTCACTTCCACCTTCACAACAATTAAACTGCATTTTCAATGATATCTAATGGAAAATTGGATAGCAGTTTATGACAATCTTTTGATACTTGGGAGTTGCTGGCTTAAATCTTTGAGAAATGAAAAGCAACCCAAGCAATGGCTTGTTTAATTTCTATTGAATTGTTCCTTGGGAAGCGTAAATTATTCTCTCTTTGCCAGTTCATATTTGGTGGGAGAAAGTAGCTATCTTCCCATTACCTCAGTTCATATTTGGTGGGAGAAAGTAGCTATCTTCCCATTACCTTTCGTATAAGAAAAAGCAAAAGGGGGAAAAAAGGAGAGTGAACATTAAAACAATATCCTATTTTCTGGCTGTAACTGGTAACTGATTCTCCGGATGGTCCTTACTTTTGGCATGGATGGGTATAAACTCCTTGAGATTGTGAACATGCATTTTATTATTATTATTATTATTTCTTTTTGCAGGTTTGTTGCCTCAGCTCGTCAGTTGGCAAAAGCATTGGAAGTCCCTTTGGTCAATGATTTAGGGTACACGAAGAGATATGTTCGATGTCTTCAGGTAATTCATCCTACGGGCTAGACAGCAAAATGCTCTGCTTTTTGTCACATCGTCTCTGATTTCATAATCATGTTTTGCTTAATTCATGGAAATGTTTAAAAATGAGAAATTGTTTTTTTTGGTAGTATAGTAATTCATAATCATCACTGCTCTCTCTGATAACAGTGGATAGAGCATAAGGGATGACTGATTACTCAGGGATCCCTTTGACTAGAGCCTAGCAGGCTGATTACCTTGCCGCTTACCCTAGGTTATGTCTTTTTTATCCTGATTGGAACTGGTCCTTTATTCGAAATACGTAATCAAAGAGGTCTCAAAAAGAAGCTGTTGACCATTTTTCGTTGACAAGAGCAGCTGAAGGTTCAGTAAAAGGTTTGAGAGTTAGAATAAATTGGTTAGAATTCGAAATCCGATAGTGTAATCTTTGTATCAAAATAAACATGATGCTAGATGTCCAAATGATGGTACAAATCTATCCTTTTTTTAGGAGTATAGGAAGCTGGAGAAAGTATTTGATAAGCACTGGTCGATTATTGACGAAGGCTGGGGATTTCCAATATCTAATTGCTAATTTGACATTCTTTCTGAGATGTTACCTTGTAAAAGTTTGAAGTGAAACTGGTCCCATCACAACCTCACTGTCTAAGAGAAAGGAGGAAAATAATGGTGTATTGATGTTAATTTCCTCTTAGTTTTCTGCCCCATTTGGGAAGCTTATTTATTTTCTTCTCTTTTTAGATTTTAAAATGAAATGAAATTTAGTGCAGTGCTGCAAGTCAACCATGAGTAATTAGTGCATCCTGGATTTCCAGTAGTGCAGTAGAGGAACATGCTGAGTGACGAGAATCATTTGGACTTTTCAGTGCTTTTGGGTCATGTAACATTTTGGATTGTTTGTAATAGTCGATTGAGTCTCTCATCAGATAAATTTGTAGTAGGAAAAACAGATAAATCATGGTGTCGTTTTTTTTTTCCCTCTAAAAGAGAAACAGGATTACCTACATTTGGTATAGCATGAAGGTAAACAAATTTTTGCTCTATGCCAGCATGATTATAATGTTGAAAAGTCTCTCTGCTTTATAGTGGCAATGATGAAAATAGTCATTGATGGCGCTTGACTCAGAATGTAGCAGCTTTGGCAGAATCATTAGAAGCGTCCTCTTGATCATTTTAACTTTTTTCATTTAGTTTAATGTCCATCAATGAATTTTTGGGCGGATGTGGTTTGTTGAACCTTACTTGCGTGTTCAGGATTAACTCTTAAGATTCTTTTTTCTGTGGGCATTCTCTGATTAAAAAGTTGAAACCAAAGTAGCCCATATGAGATTTACTGAGACTCCCTTAACGGAGATTTATGCTACTCTTTGAAAAATCCATTGAACTGGTATTTTCTTAATTAAAGTAGCTTGAATGAATACTTCGGTAGGACGACAACTGATTAAGGAGAATTATGAGATACATAGCTATAGCAGTTACTGTCTAATTTTTTTTCAATGTCTTCATAACAAGACTTCTTTATTGTAGATTAGGTTAACCTCTTTAAAATGCTCATTGAACTGATAGTTTCCCCACTCGAGTAGATTCAGTGAATATTTGCACAGGGCTACAATTGATTGGTGAGGATTTGAGATACTTAGCTATAGCTGTTGGTGTCCTTTTTTGTTCCCCCCCCCCCAAAAACAAAACCAAAAACACCCAAACCCAAAAAAAAAAAAAAACTGCACCTCAAAAAAAATCTTGATATTTGGCTTCCTGATGCATTTCAGATATCAGAAGTGGTGAACAGCATGAAAGATCTAATTGATTACAGCCGAGAAACAGGAATAGGACCAATGGGTAAGATTTATGTTATCATCTCAGCTTTTTACGTTTTCTCATGTTATTAAATCCGAGGACAGTAGGAGATATCTGAGGGGGCTGGTGGATTTGGATTGATTTTGCCTGCTTTTTAGTTTTTCTGTGTAAATCAACAATTGATGATAGAGAAATCAATACTGAAGCAAGCCTTTGACGAGGTCAAAATGGTTTCAATCATAGGGAAAATTTTTTGGAAGCTAGGTCTTGGAGTTTCCCTGATCCCTTCCTCCCCCTCTTCTGGCCCTTTGACAGCCAAAATATAGTGATTTTAGTTTTCATTTGCTAGCAGGCCTGTTCCTCTATCAAAATGTTATGCTCTCTATGCAAATTTGAAACCGGTTTCACCAGCATGTAATTTGTATGATCCTAGTTCTATTTCCTCCTCAAAGGGTCAGAAAGTTTGAATATCAAAACTTGTTCTAGTTTGATGGCTTATTCTGAAATCGATAGGATGCGGGAAGAACTAAACCAATATACTACTGCAGTACATGAGATCTAGGGTTTGCATCAGTGTTCTAGTGCCCACACACACACACACACATCTTCCCCCCCCAACCCCACCCACCCAAAAAAAAAAACTGGGGGTAATCTGAGTTCTAATTCTCGAAGAGTTAGGAAAGTGAAAGAGATCCTGGTTGAGCATATAGGCAATTCCAAACTGTAATGGGCCTCTATGTTAATGCTGGAACTTCATATTTTATTTATTCATAATATTGGTTCTTTTTGTTCTTAGAGAGCTTGGCCAAATTTCCTCGGGGAACAAATACTTCACCTGGGTTTCATGGTCAACCTCAGCAATCTGAGGATCAAATTCAGCAACACCAGCAGACAATGGGTCAGAGTTCGAACAATGATACCCCTGTTCAGGCTGCTTCTATGCAACTTCCTTCCAGCAATGGCTTGGCAAATGTAAATATTCCACTGAATTCGGCTTCTGCAACTTCCTCTACTAGTGCCATAGCTGGGCTACTTCATCAAAACTCAATGAACTCGAGACATCAAAACCCAATGAGCAGTGCAAACAGTCCTTATGGAGGAAATGGTGTTCAGATGCCATCTCCTAGTTCCTCGAGTACCTTACCACAACCGCAACTCAATCCTTCTCCTTTTCAGTCTCCAACACCATCGTCATCTAACAATCCTCCACAGACTTCACTTGGTGGCTTACCGACTGGAACGCACATGAATTCTACTAGTTCACCGAACATTGCAATGCAGCAGCCAGCACTTTCCAGTGACACAGATGCTAATGATTCCCAGAGTTCTGTTCAGAAAATCATACATGAAATGATGATGTCAAATCAGCTCGGTGGTGGTATGATGGGCATCAATAATATGGGGAATGACATGAAAAATGTTAATGGAATTATGCCAACGAGCAATAATATGGGTCTAACAGGGAATAACTGCATCGTTGGAAATGGGGTAACCAACACTAACACTGGCATTGGGGGTTCAGGATACGGGAGCATGACCAATGGACTAAGTCAGGCAGCCATGGTTAATGGAATTAGAGCTGCTTTGGGCGGTAACTCTGTGACAATGAATGGCAGAGTGGGCATGACAATGGTTCGGGACCAGAGTATGAATCAACAGCAGGAATTGGGTAACCAACTGCTTAGTGGGCTTGGAGCTGTCAATGGCTTTAATAACCTTCAGTTTGATTGGAAACCATCTCCCTGATAGTCTCTGTTGGTACTGTTCCGGTTCCCTGAGATGTTGCTTGTGCAGAAAGGAGATTTGTGGTTTTCCTCTTCGCCCATCTGAAAATGGCACATGGAAAGATATAGATGGTTTTGGGCCTCGGCTCTTCATTGTACTAATTCCAGAGAAAGAAGGATACATATAGCATAGCATAGTGGTTTCGTGATTGAAATGATATATCATCCTAGTAGCATATTGTTCTAACTTGATTTTGCCAATTTCAGGTGCTTATCTGCACTAACAGCCTTGAGGGGAAATTCAGGGAGTAACTGCTGGATGATCTCAAGCAATTTCTACTTCCTGTTTACCCTTGTCCAAGGCATTTGTAAACTATTATGTGCTGAGTCTCGGCCTTTCCCCTCTGTCCCCCAGCGAATGTGAGTGTATATAGCTATCGATTGTCTTCAAGCAATTTTACTAGTACTTTCAAGAGCTGTTGGGGTGGTCTTGAATTACGTGATTTTAATTTTCTGTTCATATTGGCAATACTGTCATTGAAACAGCATTTGAAATCACAGTAGGCTTTCGTGAATTTTCAGCCTCATGAATGAGGGTCTTTTTCACTAAAGTTGCCCCCGAATTGATCCTCTGGGTCTTGGAACTGACGAGGTGTTGTCCATTTCTTTCCCAAGTTCTTGATTAGACTAGGAATGGCTTAGCAACTAATTTACGCAAATCTAGGTGAAAGTGAGTTAATCATGGGAGTCAATGTTCAGAGTTCTTTTTGTATCTGTTCAATGTAAAAACTAGTGCATAGCTTTGCATGTTTCAGCTGCAGAAAGAAAGATGATACTCAGGAAATTCATAACTCATCATTGATTACAAGTACTACGCGTTTAAGACAAACATGCAGGAGCCGTCAATTTGACACGTATTTTTGTGTTCCATTAAAAGAAGGGTAACGTTATTTGTACTTTCCTATATTAATAGCACTCTCGATACTCCATTTTTATTTTGATGAGACTGTATTATTTTTGTCCCAATTTCTTCTCCTCATCCATGAGCTAACTTTACCAGATTTTCTCTTATATTTAAAAATCAATTAATTATTTCATTATACATTAAAATGGTTAATTTAAAATTGTCACTAATATGTATTATGTATTTTTTTTTTACAAAACTTCATGAAATTATATGATGCTAGAGATCAATCTAGCAATATAATATGAACACATTCCAAATTTCAAGACCAAAATAAATAAATTTTCAAAAATGATAAAAAATTGAGTACAACTACAATGTCTTATAAATAGGATATTAATATTTCAAAAAGTCTATTAAGAATAGCTCATATAGCCATCATAAAGGGAGTGAATTTTTCTAGTATGCTTCATCAATCTTTTCTAGAGAATTGTCTTTCATAGTTTGAAAGCCCTAAAATTTTTTATGGAAGATAAAAAAAGTGGAGTCTAAAATTTTTTATTAAAGAGAATAATGTGGAGTTGATGTTTGCCACTCCAAAGTTGTCTATAGAAGTGATAGAGTAGCATACGGGTAATGTGAACACAAGATAGGATAGGAGCAGAAATTAGAGTAGGAGTAATATGGTCTTATCAAAATGAAAATAGGATAGTGGGACTGCAAATAACATAAGGAAAATGCAAATAACATTATCCTAAAAGAATTATACATTCTATTTTAAAATGTTTCAAAACATTTGTCATTTTTGCCCTTTTACTTTTTAAAAGGATCAACCTTAATGACTCAAACTTGAGATTTATCGATTACAGGTGAAGCGTTTTACCAAATAAGTTGTACTTCATTGCCTTCAAAATATTCGTCGTATTATAAAAGTTAAAATCATTTTTAGTCTGTATCCCAATGTTGCTTCTTCCTTTATGAATATGCAAGTTACATTCAAGTTCAAAGTTTAAAATTTGGGGATAAAATTAGAAAAAGAAACACAAATATAACAGTTGAAGTATTATTTTAAAAAAGTTAGATTCTTGAAGAGCGACAAAGAAAAGATTAGGACAAAGGGAGTATTTTGCATGCGCAAAGGTTTGAGGGTGGAAAGTTGTTTGCACAGATGAGTCTGAATTGAACCTTTTTACAAATCATAACAAGTATATATGGAATTTCCAGAAACAAATCTGATAATTTCCAGGAATTGGAGAAACGCGAGGATTAAGGGCCTGTAAATATAAATGCAAAAATAATAAATATACACTCTGACGCAATTTTTAGGTACAAATTTTAATAATTGAAAAAATTTGTTATATTTTTATATATTATTGTACTAATATCTACATTTATTCTTCTAGTCTACATTGCACGTGCAATTGCCACTATCAATCATTGAGCCCCCTTTTATCCAAAAAAAAAATTAAAAAATCATTGAGCCCCTTGATCCAAAACAAAAGCCCTCCCCAAAAAAATTAGTATTTAACTTTTGTGGAGTTCTGCGTAATCTTCGTGATCCGAAGTTTGTGGACGTCATCAGATATGAGAAAAAAGTTTGTGGACTGGGCTATGATAAGTGGATTGAATACTTATTTTTAACTTGATGTTCTGACCATATCAAAGCTGGATTGAAAAAAGTTTTGAACCGTAAATGTTTCTCAGAATATCCGGCCTGTCTATGTTCTATAGGCTTATATATAACTATATAAAGAGTGAAAAATATTCTACACAATGTGAATATTTTATCCGAAAATTTCTTTTAGTTCAAAATGATCAATATATAGAAGAAGCAAAACAGGTGACTGCAGAAATTTGTGTAGAAACTTCTATTTTTGAGTTTCCTAGCGAAGGTTCGAAAACATAATATTTTATTTATCGTGACATCTAAAAAATTTATTCAGATAAGTTTTTTCAAATACAGATGACAACCCCTTTATGAGATTGAGAGTTTATTAGTCAAGAAACTTCTCAAACATGGTCAAATAATGTAATCCTGTGCTCTATAGGATAAAAAAATTTATTTAATAAAATGTGAAGGAAGTATTTAACGATTATCCTTACTCTAATTTTCAAGAAATATTTCTTGCCACAAAAGTGATTCAAACAAGTTAGTGGGATGATACCTAATCTTTTCACATGGACAATTGACAGACACAACAAAAGTAATTAGTGTTTTTTTAACAACTAAGAGGAGTGAGACAAAAAGATATCAGCAGATGTAGACGGAGATAACTATAAGTTATGGCCAAGTCATAGCTAGTGTAATATGTGCTCTTATTCTCCAACACGGTTGGCCCCTGCCAAAGCAAAAAAGGGGCTATAGATAAAATTGGCACAATTTAACCATTTCCAAAGGAAGAAAAAGACAGGATAATTTGTTTCATCTTTTGGCCTTTGCATTATCTTTCTTACCCTTCTCTTTTGGTTTTTATGCCCTTTACAGAATCAATAATATCCCAAATTGTCTTTCAGATGGGAAATGACAACAATCAATCTACAAACAGACACATGATCAGCAAGAAGTGACAAATGCAGGTTTATGTCTCTGCAACTTATTTTTCCTTTTTTTCATAGCTATCACATTTTGTAGAACCTAAAAATAACCCAATCATTATAAGAGTGGAGTGTCAATTTCCCACGTTCAAATGTACAAGGAGAGGATAAAGAGAGGCTAATTTAGTATTAATAACAAATATATACAATTCAGTATTAAAAATCAGCAAATATATACATTATATATATATAAAAATCAACTCTTCATAATAACAAATATATACAGGACTCTAAAATACACGTGCACAAACACGCGAGACTCTCAACTCTTCATTCTTTTCAACTGAGCACTTTAACACGACTCTCTATTTATAATATTCTTTTCAAGTGAACACTTTAAGAAAAGTCTCTATTTATAAAGCTACTAAATGAACAAAAGAAAATTGTCAAATATTGACCAAAAACTGCTAAAGAATAATTTAGAAACTTCAAGAATTATTCGGCTTGGTTTAATAGGTGAACTTGCTGTATCGTTATAAATCATGTTCTGTATACTGACAGATTTTCATGTTTTTGAAATATGAATTGTATAAGAAATGGGAAAAAAATGAAAAAAAAAAAAGGAAAAAAGCTGTAGTGGTCAAGTTGGATGGGTAGTGGGATTTGGCAAGTACTCTTTGATACGGCTGTTTGAGGGATGAAAAAAATGGTCCTGCTGCCTATGCTTTATATGATGCAGAATCATACAGCAATAACTTTGACAAGGATCCAAATATATAGATCATGAATTGTGTTCCTACTTCTTGAATGAGATTCTGCATCAAGCTCACTTCCATACAATTCCACCATTGTGAATTCCCATAATTTCTGTAAAGAACAAGGTAATTTTGTCCATGCATGTTTCATCCTTGGTGAATATATGCTGCAGAGACAAAAGACGGCTTTTCAGCAGCACCAGACTGGACAAATTCCAGAAAGATTTAGTGATTAATATGCTTCCCTTCCATGTTATAGGCGGGCCTGCAGAGCAGAGAACGTACCAAAAATACACACTCCAACCAACTCTCCATGATAACGAGTCCAATAAACGGGCAAACACTAATGGTTTTACTTGAATAATTCCACTTGCATACGTGCATTTAATCTTAAATATCCTGGTGTTATCCCAAAAAACTTGATCTCAAGTTGGAAAAATGATAACTCCATTACTAAATTAATAGAGATTTTCAGATTGATAAAATCCTCGTCAAATGATTTGCTTTCATATATCCCCTCCCTCGTGTACAGAAAACAAATTAACCCCCTTGCACTAATTTCGACAATATTTTAAGGATTAATCTTCTATACACTGATAATATATACACTGTCACTATTAGATGCATGACACATAATCCGAATTTGAATTTGAAACTCAAATTTTGCATGTGTCATATATCCAACTGTAATAATGTATACACCGTCAGTGTATATAAGATTTATTCATATTTTAATTGCAATGAGACATTCTCACTGGCCCCTAACACCCCTAGCAAGAAAAGTTTAAAGGGAAAATAAAAGAGCAGAAAAACAGTTGGAGAGAGATGAAAAACATTGAAGGCAAATAGGAAACTCCTGCTGCCAATTGGCAATGCAGACATCTTTTGGTTCTTATCAAGTTCTGTAGCCGGCTCCAGCTGTTGAAGTTGCAAACTACTACTGAAGCAGGACAAACTAATTTGCACAAGCATTAAACCTTCATATATATGCAAAAGATCATCCCAAACATTCATCAAATTGCATCAAGTTAGACTATATTTAAAATATCCCACTAAAGCTTTCTGTTCGATCTGCTAAATCAAGAATGGTTTGTAGATGTTGGAGTAGAAGAATTCAGCTGCATGATGAAGAAACAACTTTCAGCAAAGTAAAGAATAATAGGCATAAGCCAAAGTCCTTTGCAGAAGCCATCTTTTCATTGCAAAATTCTCCAAGAACTAGAGGTGATTTTAGCAGTTATCAAGTTTCCTTTCAAGGGTTCTCTCCTTCTCGTGTCTCTCATCAGATGTGCATAAATGACAAGAGAGATTATCCCTTGCCTTTGCCTTTGCCAATGAGCTCACCTGAGCCATCAATGATATCTATTGGTTGCTCATCTTTCTCTTCTGTTTCTGATGATGATGTTGATGAGCATCTTGGTCAGAATGTGTTTTCTTCTTACAGGTGAGTCATTAATCATGATCACTCTGTTAATCATCATACTCTCAATTTCTTAGCAAATCACGTCAGTGCTATTCCCTCTTTTATGTCTGTTTTAAGTACTCTGAGTCTCTGACATGTTATACTGAAGTTATTACAAAAAAGATTGAAATTCTTTGGTAACTGCACAGCTTCAGTTACATGCCAATAGAACATGAAACTTTTGAGAATATCACTGCAGAGCTAACTTGAGAAGGTACTTTATGTTTCAGAACACATGAAGAGAGCGGACCTAATACCTGGTCAAGAAATTCTTATGCAGCATCAAGAACTTCAACACCATGTGCATCATCCCCTAAGAATCTGATCTTGTGTGACATAAGTTTCGAGTTCCAGACTGAAGGCAATGAACATTCTAATCACCCAATCCATCCTCTTCCTTGTCCACCAACCTCTCCCACAAAACCTTTAGGACTTCTCAAGTCAACGTGGATTAAGGGAAAGCTTTTGGGAAGGGGGACATTTGGACATGTTTATGCCGGGTTCAACAGGTAATAATGGTATTTAACATTTGTTGGTCTATAACATAAAAATGCACATCACCTAAACCACCAAAATATAAGTTCCAAACGCCTGTAAATCAATGAACATGAGAAATGAAATATACAAGTTATATATTTGGGTTCTGTGCAGTGAAAATGGCAAGATGTGTGCCATAAAGGAAGTCAGGTTGATTTCCGATGATCAGACATCAAGAGAATGTCTCAGGCAACTAAATCAGGTCTGCAGTAAATTAATAAGATCTATGTTCATGCACTATCAGGCATCTTTCCTTACAAACAACTAATTGCAACTTTTTTTGTCTGTTATACAGGAGATAGAAGTTCTTAGCCAGCTCTCACATCCAAATATTGTTCAATATTACGGAAGTCAGCTAGTATGAGTTTCAAATCTTGCTTAAGTATCGTATTTTCACTGAACATTAACACCTCCAGAATTTCATTGTTCTGTTTTTGATCCTTTGTAGGCAGGAGATAAATTGTCAGTATATTTGGAGAGTGTCTCAGGAGGATCAATGCTCAAACTACTTCAGGATTATGGACCGTTTGGTGAAAAAGTTATACAAAGTTACACAAGGAAAATTCTGTGCGGCCTAGTATACTTGCATGACAGAAATGTAGTACATAGGTATAAAGTTAATCAGCTATACAGGTTATAGTCCTCTGTTGTTTACATATCTTTGGCTGTAAGTGTCGAAGATTTGACTAAATTGATATTTCTCCTGGCAGGGATATAAAAGGGGCAAATATCCTTGTAAATCCTAAAGGGGAAGTCAAGCTCACCGACTTTGGAATGGCTAAACATGTATGATTGTTGTCTACTTTGCAAATTGTACTTCATTGGCATTCCTAAATTGATACCTTGACAGTAGAGCTAATGGTTAACTAAAAACATGATTAGAGTTTTATTTAAACATCCATATGGTCAAACAAAGTAAACAAGTGAATTGAAACATTCTTCCATACACTGATAGTGTTCAGACAAGTGGTTTATACGCATGCAATGAAATTGTCTGATTAGAAAATGGGTGAGTTAGATATTTTGTTGGGTCTTTTTTGTCTAAGCCAAGGACTATACTTACAAGTGTACCTTATTTCAGATAGATTCATGCTCATCTATGCTTTCTTTCAAAGGAAGTCCATACTGGACAGCCCCAGAGGTAAAAAAATAAAAAAAAAAGTTGGTCTTTTCTTTCCCACTAGTATCTCCTCGTTCCTGAGTTTAACAGTATGACTATATTTTCTTCTCATGTTTGCACTGTATCCAGGTAATAATGGACACTGGAGTTTACAGCCTTGCTGTTGATATCTGGAGCCTTGGTTGTGTTGTTCTTGAGATGGCAACATCCAAACCTCCATGGAGCCAATATGAAGGGGTATAAATCCTAATTTTAGGCATTATCTCCAGGATTTTGGCATTTCTTTTGACTAGGGAATAAATTTTTGTGTTTGGAACTGACAGATATCTGCAATATTTAGAATAGCAAATGATCTCGAGGTTCCTGAAATCCCTAACAACCTCTCAGAAGAAGCAAAAAGTTTTGTCAAAGTTTGCCTCCAAAGAAACCCTTCTGTACGTCCTACAGCAGCCCAATTGCTGCATCATCCCTTCATCCAAGGAAGACAAGAAAACAGAATTTCAAAGGACAAATGCTGTTGAGGCTGACTGGCCTTCATTTGCTACCACTATTCTGACAGTGACTCCAAATGATGGTAACTTGCTACATTCTAAAGTTTAACAGACTTAGATTTTTTAGGCTAGTTTCACACTTAAATGCATATTTGTTATGAATACAAACCAGAATAACAAGCCAATTCAAGCCAACTCAAACATCACAGGACGAAACTATCAAGTGTAGTTGACTTGTATTGTCATGGCAATTATAGTTTAACATGTACTACTCCTACAGCTTTTTCCTGTCTCTATGTTGAGGATTTTCTCCTAACAAGATGAGGACCACGGGGTCAAATTCTGAGGCTTCCTTCAAAATGTCAGAGTGACCAAGGTACCTTCTAAATTAGATCTCAGTATTTTTTTTTTTTAAATTATTGGAAGTCCAGAAGTGATCTTGATATTCTTCCATCCCATACATGCAGCTTTAAACACAATTCTTGAACCCTTTACGAATATGCAACTGTCGAATTGGCAAATAGCTAGCAAGATGGATAAAGGTGATGGATTTGGAAGACTTGCACGCCTTGCATCAGAAATTAAAGCCAGAGACCACACAATTTGTAACCAGAAATGGCAACAAAATCACATATCACATAGTCAAGCAAGCAGTTCACACATTTCAGATTACTAGCAATACATAGTGGTGGACAAGGTAAAAGGTTTACCTCTGCTTGGAGTGCAACTCTTTCTGATTAGTGAGAAGAACTCCTTCCTAATAGGAAACGGATTGGCCTCTGCCACCACCATATAGGGAAACCATCAAGACCAGGAACTGCATTGTCATTACTGGTTTTTCATTTGGACATTCGTTTATGAATAAGCCAATATTATGATTTGAGTTTCTGATATTATATGCAAATGAATAGCCATCCATTACTGCTTGAGCTGGCATACGATGTCATCACTGTTTCTCACAATTGTCAATGCTTTCAAGGTATTAAAAAAAATTTTAATCTTGTAAAACATTTACGACAGTACTGCTAAAGGTGTTGTCCAGCAGAATTTTGGAAGAAAGAGCCAGCTTCTTGCAGAGTGGTCCGAAATTGGTAAACCTTGTTAGAACTACCTGACATATCACAGGTGTAAATTCTAGTTGCCGTTATGACAAATGCCTAAAATGTTCAGAAGTCACACATAACCATGAGAATAAAGCCTCAATTGTACGTTGTTTCCAAAAACAAATAAAACAAACCTTTAGTTTAGAACATCCTTGTACGTTGTTTCCAAAGAACAAATCCGGCATTTCTACTCCAATGGATCATTTTTTCGTGGAAATGGAAGGCAGGCCTTAAAAAAGACAGCAGCTTTACAACAATTTTAAACTTTCCTACTTTTGAATTTGGAAAGAGATCCATGAAAAATATAGCAGTAATAGGATAAATTGTGTGCCAGCACACATCATTGTAGGCAAGAACTGAAGGAAAGGAGAAGTATTCATGGCCATCAAATGAATTGTACACGCACCTATCTAGCCTATACAAAAGCAGCTCATCCAACCCAAAATTCCTAAGCTCATTTCAAAATGAATAGTCCTTCAGATCAGCCTTGGAATCCCCAAGCTCCAAATCAGCCAAGCATTCTTCTGCTGTAAGAGGTGGGAGTTGCCTAGTTTTTCTCCTTAGATTATGTTTATGCCACTCACTCTTGAAATGCTCCCTGTATTCTTTTGAATCACCCACAAAAGCATTACATGTACTGCACTTATTCTGCTTTAGTTCTCTACTGGAGCTTCCAGTTTTTGAAATAGTCTGATTCTGCATTTGATCGCTCAGTTGATGAATGGGATCGGTATAACCCCTGCGCAAGCTTGATGGTTCATCTTCATGGTCATCATAATGATCCACGTGGGTGTCACTGTCCACATGCACGTTTACGGCCAGAATTTCTGACCTCCCATGCATATTCCTAACAACAGCATCACAATCCCGAAAAAGGCTTGGGTCCATTTCACAGATCTGTATAATTGTTTGACAAGTGGGTTAAAGCAATATACCTCCAAAACTGAAAAGAACAGAATCCATGGCTCTAAATAACACTACCTCGTTATATATCTAGCATCCAGAAAGTTCATAATGAAATAAAAAATATAAAGGTAAACATAATTCTTGATGTATCTGATGATGTCCCAGAAAAACATCAAACTTTTCAGGAAAGCAGCTTAAGTTGAGCAAAGATGACACAGGACTGAACTACTCCAGCAATCAGTAGATTTAACCAACACCCCCCCTCTTGGAAAAAAAAACCCAAAATTTTTTTTTCCCAATACATATGAGAATTAGTACAGGAGATTTAGCAAAAATGAATGTTACATCAAATTGTTCACGACATCAGCTAGAGAATCCATAAATCCATCATATCTGGAATTCCCAACTACCCTTACTTATACCTATTTTTATCATTGTACATAACACTACTAATTAAAGTTTACAGATATGGAAGTTGGTGCAATTAAGAAAGTAACAATAAAGCAGTGACAAAATAGCATATGCTGTCATAAAATCATGATAAACCATCGACACTTACAATGGAAATTTGACTTCCAGCTTCATCTCTTGAAACAACGTTAACATTCCACCCATTGAGTTTCTCCAGGAGATCCAAAATATTCTGTTCTGGGACAGTTAATCTTAACCTCATAGGAGACCTTTTTATAGGATAGTGCTTCTGAAGCTCACGAATGACTTCTAATGCCTGTTTATCATACCTTTAGGTCAGACTAAAAATACATAGCAAATGGACTTCTCCAAGTAAAAAGATCAATAACTTCTAGATTCATGGTAACTGGGGAGTTCACAAAACACATTTGACAGTGGCAGGAAGCCGCAAGAGGCAAGTTCACAGAAGGAAGATCTGCATCTTTCTTTCCAACATTTTTGTTTCCTGTTTATGTCTTTAAAATTTCAAAAGCTAAAAACATATTGAATTATGTGCTATGCATATTCCACTGTTAATATCACAGCAGAAGCTGTTGTATTTTACCACTCTATACCTGGATTGTTTCTGCATCTGTTGGACCTAAAATCAGTTAAAGCTTTGATGATAAATTACATTTTTTTAAGCAACTGTTATTAAATTTTTAAGAGTTAATAACACATATGCCTATCGATGCATATCACTTATAATTCCGAGAATGTACCTGACGCCCCATTGTAATTAACTTTTTCGGGCAACAAATACTAACTTGATCAAAAAGTAGAAGGAGAAGTATTAGAACTTTACAACCAAAAGACATTAAAAAGACCAAAAAGGGAAAACAGATATATGGTGTTGAATGTGAAAATAAAACGGGTGCCAGAAATGTATCCAAAGCTAAAAAAACCTGATTTGGTAGAAGTTGACTGAAATGAAAAAGTTTATGAAACAAAGTTTTTCCCTTAATTTCCCTAAGGAACAAAACAAAAAGAATTCCATTCTAGCAAACCCAAAAAAATGGAAACAGCTGAGGTTTAGCTCCTTACTTTGACAAAAAGGGATGAGTCTAAAATAGTTTCTATAATCCTTGATCAATCAGCAACATATTCCACAATAAGATCTAAGCTCAAAGAAATGCAGTGCCGCAATCAGTGTGTTTGGATATAAAATTATTTGGAAAAAAATTTTTGAATAACAATTTAGCACTTTTTGTGACGTGATGTATGTGAAAAAAGGATGTATGTGAAAAAAGAAGGTGGTTGGTAAGATATAAAAGTGATTGGAAAACGTGTTATGATGCTGTCAATCATTTTTTTTTCTTTTTGCAAATAATAGAATTTCCAAACAAACCAAGCTACTTTTCCTTCACTTTAACATTTACATCAAGTTACCTGTTTCTTTGAGCTGCTATTTGGATCCACAGCAAAATGGATTTCATGCATCAGACGCTCAATCATGCTTATGGTATAAGGGCGCTGAGTTTCAGGATTAACAGTCTTCTGCATAACTATGGTAGCTACATCTCTAAACTGACTTGACAACTGCGACTCCCTTTCCTTCCCAGCAACTTGTAGCTCTCCCTTCTCCAAAATCTGCAACAGAAACATATTCCTTTATCTCAAGGCTCCCAAGTCTAGTGAATAGTTCTTTTATTCCTACCAATATAACACTAATCTTGAGTCACTTCAAAATCCGGCGTCCAGTATACTGTATCACCAAACGTTACTACATGAATGCTTCCAATTTGGAAGCACTCCTCCCTTTCTTCAACTGCCCGAAAATCAGAGCACAAGTAAAAGGGCCTAAATTTCTTAAGGCCAGTTTGATGCATCATTCACTTGTCAAAAGAGATTCTCAAGAATCAGGAATTCAACTCTAACAAAAGCTGTGGTAGCAAGCTATAAGCCTATTCAAGTTGGATTGCCAGACAGACGATACATAGCATTAGGACTTCAAGCTTTGCTCAAAGGCTGCACCAAATAGAGCCCTAAGTTGCACAAAAGCTTGATATCTTATAGTACTAAAACCAATAATAAACCAGGGATTCAATAGGAAGAAGATACAAATTAGATAAAAAGATGGTACTAATCAGTATAATGGCAAATGGGATTTGCAATCCAACCAACCTCCAGACAGATTTTGGCCTGATCATCAGTCCCAAAAGCCTTGACTAAATCCTTGGACTTAGCCAAAACCCCCTTTGAAACATTGGAATAAACAGTCTGGGATTGCAAAACTTCATCCAAATCCTTCTCTCTGTTAAATAAACAATAAGTAACCCACAAAAATTTCAATAAAATGAACAAAACAAAAATCATAAACCAGGAAGACATAAAGAAAGAAAAAACAGGGAGCAAATTTTTGGCGGGCATACACGCCGGAACGCCAAGAGAGGACTTTGTTCTTGTAGCAAGCGATTTCGAAGCGAATGCCATGTTTCTTGAGGCGAACTACTGCTACGTTTGTCAGTCTTTTTTGGCCTATGGGCTGCACCAGCGTCTTTGACATCTCTCTTCTCCTTCTTCTTCTTTAGGTTCCTTTTGCTGCTTCTCTCTCTCTCTCTCTCTCTCTCTCTCTCTCTGCTTATGGGCTGCACCAATGTCTCACTCTGCGTGTTTCGGGTTTGCTCTGGAATGCGAGTTTAATGAGTTGCTTTTTTTTTTTTGTCAAATTAATGAGTTGCTTGAAGTTTGCACAAAGTGTAGCTTTTGTGTGTGTGTGTGTGTGTTTTTTTTTTCGTGTACCAAAAAAAAAAAGAAATTGTTTACATATTATATGTTTTATAAGTAGCCTTTTTATCCGTCAAATTTTTTCCTAAAAAACATTCTTTCATTGTAAATATTTGTTCTGTTTGGTTAGCATGATTTGCAAACAAAAATTTTTAAATATTATCTTCATCACTTTAAATACGATTTTTAATCACTTTTTTATCTTATATACATCACATCATAAAAAAAGTTACAGTGTTGTTTCTATTTTATCAAATAATCTTTTATGATTTCTGCTTTTTTATGAGTCCAATTTTCAGAAAAGGCAAAACCTCATCAAGGAATCCTCATTTTTATCATATGTTAAGTTATATTTCTATGGAAATTTAAATTTTTTAACACAATGTTTTACTATTTTCACTTTTAAACTTCGGTGATAAATTTGTATTTAAAATTCGTTTTTGTTGAAAAGTTTTTTTTCCTTTTAATTTAAAAAAGACTCGCTGTACTATTAAAGTTATTTACTTTAAACCTCTTTCTTCACTAATTTAGTTTACTTCTAACCTTTTTTCCCCACTCTACTTCTAACTTGTTATGCTTTTAATTCTATCATGTACACTTTATTTGTTGAGTGTGATATATGCCTATGAATTAAACATTGAAAAAATATATGCTTTTTGTTATTTTCTTTGCAACTTTTTTTTTAAATTTTTCCTCATTTGCTACTCCCATTCAAAATTTGACTAACAAATATGATGAAGAAAAAAAAAATTGAATCAAATTGAATTAAAAATTATTGAATTAAGAATTAAAATCAAATAAAAATGAAGAGATGCCAAAGAGGATACAATAATGTCTAATGAGTATAACATTATTATTTTTGAGGGAAAAAAGAAACAAATAATATAGAGTCTCCCTTCCAAAACCAAAGATAACTTTTAAGAAAAAGAAAATTATGTGATAGCAAAAAAAAAAAAAAAGGAAAGGAAAAATATCTAGAATACTTATATAGAAATTATTATTGTTATTATATCATGTAAATATGCAAATATTGTATTATTATGTATAAATAAGTATTCATGCCTTTACAGTTTACACCCATAACTACTAATTTTTTGACATTTAAGTCCTCTATCAAACCTCAACATTGGCACAAGTTCATTTTTTGTTCCCTTTTTTTTTCTTTTTTCTTTTTTTTAAGGGTCCAATTAAAGTAACCCTTAAAGACCAATTGTGCCTGGTGGACCTTAACCCGACCCGTAACTATAACCCATTTACCCAAATATACCATGAACATTTTTCTTAATAAATTAGGAGTAATTCTTTTCCTTCCTCCATCCTCCTGTATAAAAACTCTCTTCTGCCATTTTTGTACTTCATTCTTTCTCCTTCCTCTCGGCAAACATCGACTATGAACTCTCAAAACCATCATTCCCAACATAAAAAACCCACGAATAACTGTCAGAATAATAGAGGCAAGAATGCCAGCGACAACAGTAATAGCAGCAAACCCAACAAGTCCTTCTTTGATATATATGGCCCTGAGGTATGCACTACACCATCCGCTACTTCTTTTTTTCTCTCAATTTGCTTATTTCTGTTTCTTTTCTTGGTTTGTTGACCTTTTTAAGAATTTGGGTTTTGCTTATTTACAGTTAGTTTTGTGGGATTCTCTTTTTTTTTTTTTTTATTGGGATAGCTTGTTTATTGAGGAAAAGATTAGACTTTTTAGTGTCTTTGTGACATTGGCTTGATTGTAAAGAACTTAGAATTGCTCGGAGCATATTGATGTTAAGTAGGATTTTTGAGGCAGAGATTCTCGTTTATATAGAGAAAAATTAGTTTGAAAAGAATATTAGATGTTTTTGTTTCAGTTACAGTTCAGATAGATAAAACATGTTCTGCGTTTGCCAGGATTTCATGGTTTCAGATATCAGCTGGGGAATGTAGGTAAGTATGTGTAGAATAGTTTTGAGTTATGTTTACCAAAGATAAGAGCAATCTTTGAGCAATTAGAAGAGAGGGAGAGAAGAAAGACAGATTTCAAGACTTGACAGTTTAGTTATATCGTACCGCTTTTTTCTCCTGACATTCATTGCAATGTTCGTATATTTGCTGATATTATTGTCACTCTCCGGTTCTTCATCAAAGAGTGACCGAATAACTTTTCTATACTTTACTGGTGAGCATCATTGTAGGGGAACGCATGTACATGTTAAACATGTTTAATAGTTTACGAGTGCTTTGATTTATTTGGTTATAATGACATTGAAATGAATATAATTTGTGCGATGCAGGGGAGAGCGGATGTAGTTTTTAAGCAGCCAGATGCCAATTCGACATTGAATTTGCAAGTAGGTTTGGACAGTTCTTTAGTGCTTTGTCCCATCTAGAGGGATTTCTTAAGCAGAGCTGGAAATAACAAAATATTAATTGCTTCCATATGTGTCATGTGGTATGCAGGATGTGCAAGGGCTTGTCACCTGGGTTCTTGGTGATGGATTCATGCCATCATGGATTTTTATCAAAGTAAGGAAATTATGATATATATCCTTCATATTGAAGTTTCAAGTTTGAATAATATTTCGTGAGAATATATATAACTCATCAGGAAATGGAGATACATAGATGCATTGTTCTGCTGCGTTGTTTAATATTCAACTCTGCTTTGGATTGGAGAACTATATAGAACTTGTTTGAGATAAAAAGTGTCTAACGATCAGGTATCTGAAGATAGGGCTCTTTCCGTGAGAAATCAATCCTTCAATCCGAGTCTGTTATATCCTGGTCCTAATTCAGGGTGGCCTTGTGTAAACTGTTAAAGTTTCTTGCTTGTGCCTCCTGTGTCAGTTCTCATTTGGTTCTGAGAGACCTGAGGGCTAGAACTTCGTGTGGGGTTTGGATGGTTCACAGACCACCATGCTCTTTCTTGGCTCAAGTAACTGCCCAATTCCTAGTGTTTTTGGTTAAAAAGTTTTCTTTCCTGTAATTCCCATTGGGTGATGGTTTTTTTTTTTGGGAAGCAGGGGTTTGACTTGTTTGGGGTGCCCTGGAATTTAAACTATTTTTTTGTCAATTATTCACATAAAGAAAAGATTTTGTTTTGCTTTATCATGCACTTTGATGTTTTTGACCTCTGCCCATTTCACCCATATGCTTGCTATTCCTAATGAATTTACTGCAAGACTTGTATTGATTCTGGAGGCACTCTGAACAGTTCTTTGTAACATGCAGAACAAACCGTTAATACCAAAAGTCGTTATGGTGTATCTCCCTGGCCTTGATGCAGCTATGTACTTATCGCAGTCCAAGTTACTAAATGGTTTTAAACAATGTTGTGGCGTTCCTCGAGCAGTATTAGCTCTTAGGTTGGTCATGCCTACACAATGCAACAAAAACTGTGGCTTTTTGGTTTTGGTACTACAACATGATAATCATTTCCTATTGTCCGTTCTGTTCTAGTTGTGCATCAGAGGGAATGCAGACAATAGATGCACTGCTTACCTGCAAAACCAAAAGAAAGAGGGAAGCAACTCAGTCCTCTGTGAAAAAAACTTTTCAAACAACTGAACAAGGTATTATTAACATTTTGTCTTTTATAATTTTACCTGCACTTTTTGTGTTGTACTTTTGCTTTTGAGTCTAGGAAAACAGTATTGGAAACATGATTGTGTGAGTCTAGGAATGAGTTGCATGGTGGATATATATCTAGTGGTTTCCTGGGTCAGTAGAGATGAAGTGTGACACTGCGGCTCGAACTGAGAGCGATTTAATAGCAGCTGCCTCTAGAACTTTTGCACATTTCATTTCTAACATGCAACTTTAAAGACAGTCTATGCAGTAACAAAGTTTCTTCTTGGTGATTAGAAGAATGGGGTTTGGTCCATAGAACTAGCAATCACTGCTTAGTATATAAATATGCATGCTGTATGTGTATCTAATCCTCCCACATGACCTTAGAATGCTGGGATTCTTGTGTGCTGTGTTTTCCTGTTTCCAATATTGTTACCATCCAATAATCAGAATTGTCTATCAAATGCATTGTAACGCAGTTTCTGATCGTCTGGAACTTAAGTGATGTTTTCTTTTTGGCCAAAATTATCTTCTTGATTGAAGTGAGTTGAGTTCATGCACTTCATGTAAAGAATCCAATTTCAGATTGTATTCGAATTGCATTGACTAACTATAGTGGATTAAATTCAGAAGACAAGTAAGTTTAGGGTAGATCATAGAGCTTCATCCCAGCAGTGGGTGTATTAGGTAACTCAAAACTGGTGTATGCTTGTTCTGATTGACAACACAGTCCTATTTAATGCAGGAACTTATCCGTCTAATTCATCAGGGGATCCATCCCCCGCTGATGCTCTGAACAATCTACCATTCCCAATGACATACTACATACTGACAGCTAAGGAATTAGAAGATAATGGATACTGCAACCGACCAGGTCCCATGGATTTTGATGTTGATGCATTAAATTTTCACTTTCAGTTTCTTTTTTAAACGCCTATCCTAACAAAAGATAGATTTTTGCAATGTTGTTTTGCATTGCAGATTTTTGTTCAACTCTTCCAGCTCCTGCAACTCCTCCATATGAAATTTTAGCTCTTGACTGTGAGATGGTATGTAGGTGGTTGAGTGTGGCATTGGTTTTATCAATTGTAGAGCGAGATCAGTAATTTTCAAGCTAATATTTCATCGCTTATGGTCCCACAAGTGGATGAAATCACGTATATGTGTCCTTTATGACCTGTCTCTGACTTTTACATATAGCTAAGATAATGAATTTGACTCCTATTGGTTAAGTTACTGTTAATGATGTGATTGCTTTCATTGTTGATAGCACTTAGGCACTTGGTGCCTCTTTTCATAATGCTCCTATACTATCATTGGAAAAATTTGGCCATCTTTTTCCACTACCTATGTTGAACTAGTTATAATTTTTCTGTGTGCAGCTAAAAGAAAAGAGTGTTTAATGCAAATATACAATATGTTTGATTTAATGACCCTCCCTCCCTCCCTCCCTCCCTCTCTCTATATGTGTGTGTGTGTGTGTGCACGTGTTCATGTGGAATCACTCTGTTTCTATCAAGGTGCCTGAAGTAATCATATTTTTAATTTTTTAATATTCTATTCACATTTCACTTTTAGCAAATCATCTTTATTTTTCCAGTGCATTACAAAGGAAGGGTTTGAACTTACTCGAGTGACACTTGTAGATGTCAAAGGACAGGTATGCTTCATCTATTTGGCTGCTTCCAGCAACATGTGCGATGTTGGTCCTACACCTTTTTGTTTTCATTATTCATTTTCATCCCGGGTATCATTTCACTCAAAAAATGTATTCTTATCTTTTTTGGGGTTGGTGTGGGTGTAGTGAGGATTATGTTGTCAGTCATTTGATACTTTTGCAGTGAATTTAGTAGCTAGACTGTTGTACAGGATGAGTGGGTATGAATCAAATATTCATGCCACAAGGGGACGTGCATTTTTTAATGTCTTTTATACAGCACAAAAGTTGTCTATTGTCTCATTCAGATTACTTCTCAACTTTAATGTCACCATATTTCATCTAATGGATTGTGGGCTTAGTGGAGCTTGTGAATATGGGATTTGTTTCAGAAGCACTAGTTACCTGTAAACGAAGTCAAGGAAGATGTGGACTATAGCATGTGGTCTGACTTAGTCTGCAGCTTCTGGATTTTTACTTTGTAGCTATTGGTGCCAGCTGAGCAAATTTTTTTCTATTCCATACTATTACTCATAAGTAGGACATCGTGAATAAATTAAAGGATGTGTTTCTTGTATTTTTTCTGACCCTTTCAAAATTTTGCAGGTTGTGTTGGACAAACTTATTAAACCTTCTAATCCCATCGTTGATTATAATACTAGGTAATAATTTATGTCAAAATCTGTTGCAAGATTAGTCTTAATTCTTTCCCTCTAGTAGGATGCCATTATTGGCTGTTTTTCCCCTTTGGTTTCTAGCTTCTAAACTAACATTTTTTTTTGTGGTGATTAGGAAGTTGCAAATGCATCCCTATTTTTTTCCAGTAATAGTTATGTTCATGTTATTAGTATTATGTTCATTTTCATCCTTATGATGAATTGATATTATCACTATTTTGAGAACCAATGTCTAAAAATATTCGTTTGTATTTGCTGTCACATACACTTGTTTTTGAAGTCTGAAATGTAATGTTTCTTTCTAGGGTCTTATTAGCTTATCTCAACATACATTAAATGTCTGGCATGGTGCTTATATGATTTCTGTTTTGCTTCCAAAAGTTTGAGGTAACTTTTTGAACGTTGAGCTCATAAATTTTTGTTTCTGTGACACTCATGCTTGAGATTTTTGCATGGAGCATCTGATATTAGTTGCTCTGACCTTCATATTTGTTGATATTTACATTTTCTCTCAAGTTATGTTTCTAAAGCATTTACTGGATTGGGGGATTTGGAATTGAAAAGACAATATTAAAATGTTTAAAGGTGCAAGTGCAAGGGCCTTTAATATCTATAGTGAAGAAACTAAGCCTTATAGCATGCTAGGACTATAGTTGCAAAGCACTCTAACAAAGTTTTCATGCCTAAGGTTGTCTGCTTGACAGTTTTGTCAGTTTGGAGAGTAATTTTCTCTATAGTTGTGAAATAGTATAATTCTTTAAACTTTGTTCTTCTCAATTTTTAGGTACAGTGGAATAACAGATGAGATGTTAAATGGGGTGACAACAACTCTAAAAGACATTCAGGTTCATTGAGTTTTAATTCTGTTATTTACCTGAAAAGCTAATTCTACAGCATTGTGCTTTTATTAATATGTTTGATACTGCTTTTATCTTCAGGAGGAATTTCTACAATTGGTTTACAAAGAGACTATTCTTGTGGGCCATTCATTGGAGAACGATTTGTTAGCGCTGAAGATATTTCATGATTTGGTGATTGACACAGCAGTGTTATACAAACATCCACGGGGGAAATCTTTCAAGACGGCCCTCCGTGTCCTGAGCAGGAGATTTCTTTCCAGAGAGATTCAGGATTCAGGAAATGGACACGATAGTATTGAAGATGCAAGAGCTACGATGGAACTGGCATTACTGAAGATCAGACATGGTAAATGGTCATCTTCTCATGCTAGAAGCATTTGCAACATAGTTCATCTAGGCTTCAGAGCATTTCAAATGTTATTGTACTGCTTCTTGTATCATGTAATGTCTTATATCAGGTTGTAATCTTCCCTATCTGCATTTGGTACCTTCAATTGTATTACTCTGCTTGCTTAGATTATATATTCTTTTTGGTTATGCTATTCTCCTTTAATTTCTGTGTTTCATATGCTTAGATATCTGGCAAGATTACAGCTGAAATGTGCCATGTTAGACTAAGGTTTAATCTTTTGTATATTGCTCATGGGTACACAGTCAATGCAAGTGAGAATTCTTCAGCATACACATTTTTTTAATTGTCAAAACATGTTTTAACGGTCAAAACTTCTTCAGCATACTTTGGTCATAGCTATCTGTTAACTGGTTTTCTAGCTTATCTCTACTCTGAGAATATGACCTTGTCTCAACCAAACACTGCCAAATTTACAACGTTTCTTTTGCCAAGCTCCTTTTCATTTTTATTCCCTATTTTCACTCAATTTTAGTCATTGTTGTTTGAAGCATTCTTGTCCCTTGTACATCCTTCATTGTTGTTTATCATAAGCAGTGTGTCATTTGATAGCATCTTCTGTTTTTATGTACAAACCTTTCTGCATTTTCTTTACATCTAATGGTATTCGACTGCATTATCTTTTTTATTATTGCTGAAGAAGACTTTTATTTCTCTAACTAGAGTTTGAGGAAATTTCAGTGGCCTAATAGCTTTTCTTTACGTCATGTTGTTGTATGAAAAATGGTTGTTTGCATTTCTCTCTCGAATGTAATGTGATTTATGATAACAAAATAGGAAAAAGAAAGGTTTTCCCTTTTTTTTTGGGGGTGGGGGGATGGAGGGGAAGGGGGGCGTCTGTTCCTTTTGTCTTTACTATTCTTATACAAAAGGATGATACAATTTATAATCTTCAAGTTTACGGCATGGGAATACTATTATTAACCCTTTCAATCATAGTTTCTCCAGAGGAATTTTTCCAGATGAACATAATTGGGATTGGATATTGCAATCATTAATGTTGAAAGACAGTGGTTCATCAAAATTAATAGATTTACTGTCCTAGTGTTCTCTGCTCTCATTGCCTTATAATTACTCTCTTCAGGACCTGATTTTGGTTCACCTCCATCATTTGTGCGGAAAAAGCTCCTCACGGTTCTGGGTGAATATGGCAAAACCTCCTCTATAATTGATGATACATCTGTAGTGAGGCGATATTCCTCTGAGCTGTCCCGTTCAATAGCAGTTTCTTCAGATGATGATGCTCTTTCAAAAGCCAGAAAAGAGGTATTGTTTTGGCATATTTGGAGAAAAGATTCTTCCTTACCCATTAACTTAATATTCTAAAATTTCTGCGCCTTGATAGGTGAGAAATGACATGGTGCATTTCATCTGGACGCAATTTGCAGAGCTAAATTGCTACTTTATGAAACAAGCAGAGGACACAGAAAATGTAAACAAGAAGCTAGCTGAGATGATTTCTTTGCTTACATGTAACCAGAAGCCTAGTGGAAGAAAAAGCATCAAATGCAGGATAACCTCTGAACTGAAGGACATTCTTTGTCGCATGGATGAGAGAATTAGAAGCCTCCATTCTGATCTACCTTTAAACTCCATGCTCATTATATGCACGGGTCATGGAGACACTGCAATTGTTCATAGGTAATTTCAGTCATGGCGTCATCTTCAATACGTTAATAACAACATTTTCACCTTGTGATCTTCTGGTGCAGTTGGCTTTTTGTTTTCCCTTGCATCTGTGAATGAGATGGTACTTGAGCAACCATGAGTTGTTATGGACTTAAACTGGGATGGTTGAACCGTTGAACCAATTATTTTACTGTCTTCAAGATCTCTTGTTTATATCCATAAATGTGCTGAAGCAGTTGTTGGTTTGTCTTCAAGATCACACAACACATCGAAACTTAGTCCCTATAAAATTAACTTTTTTTTTCTCTCACGTTTTTACTGGTCAAGCAAGAACCTGGAAGTTTAGTTCAATTACTTTGATGTCAAAATCATGACTTTACAATCCAAAAAGTCTTTCATTTTACATCTGTTATTTTCCTGGAGCTGATTGGCTGATTCGTTATGTATTTCTTATTGCTGATACTTCTTCTTTGTACATGGTGAAGAATACGGAAAACCCTTTCGGAGCAGACTGCGACTACATTATGCCGAGACAAGCTTGTGAAAGTTTTGGAAGAGCTGCAGGCCCAAGCTGAAGTAGGTCTATGTTTTGTGGGTGTGAAGCACTAATGGCTCTCTCATTCTGTGTCAAAATCTCGCAATGCATAGAAACAAGGTGTACATTTGATTTATAAGGTGTAGAATTATGCAAATCTTGACAAGGGTTTTGCATGCCCTGATACGGCAATTTTCATGTGAGCCGTCTACATGTTTAATCATGTTGTGAACCATTCTTAGGGTTCCTACTTTCTAACCTTTGTAAAGGGCAATGCATTTCCTGGCCTTTCAGTTTTATAGAGCTATAAGCTAATTTGTCTACTGATCTTTGCAG
Organism: Coffea eugenioides; assembly: GCF_003713205.1. Taxonomy (NCBI): domain Eukaryota; kingdom Viridiplantae; phylum Streptophyta; class Magnoliopsida; order Gentianales; family Rubiaceae; genus Coffea; species Coffea eugenioides. The sequence continues at coordinate 37,154,832 of NC_040044.1, forward strand.
AGTGTGGCTCCTTCTATAGTCCCTCTTTCCCCTCAGGAACTGAAGATTGAAATTGGATTCGTCATTATTGATTCAATCTAGTAAAGTCTCCTTGGGGAGCTTTTTCATCGAAAAGAATCATCCAATGTACCATAGTTGCTTATGCCTAAGGATGGCAACGGGGTGGGGTACAAATTCCCCCTGCCCCCGCCCCCGCCCCGTACCCCGCTCCCCCGCCCCGCCCTGCTTCCCTTGCGGTTGCTCCCGTGAGGCTAATAAAAATTTGTTATATAATTTTATTATAGTTAAATTTTAACAAATAATCAAGTATTAAAATATTAACATATCACCAAATTATTATTCATTGTAATTTCACAATTGAAACTTATAAAAACAATCAAACAAAAATTATTTGAATACAATCCAACATGATGAAATAAATACAACTAAAGTAGTCAAGTTTTCACTTTTGGTACAAATACAATCACTAATTCATTATTGTACTTGTGCTTTTTTTTGAGAAAAAAATGTTATTGTATTAAGTGTAATTAGGGATTTAGTATAAATGTATTAGTAAATTTAGTATAACCAATGAATAATTTGTATTAGTACACATATATAATTATTAGTATAATTGATAATATCAATTATATTACATATACTAATATACATTATATAATATATATAACTAATAATATCATTATCATAAGTTTGTAACTAATTAAATTATATTATATGTATAATCATATACATAAATATATTTATTTTTTATATATTTATTTTTTTAAAATAGGCCCCGTTTCTAAGTTGGGGGAAAAAAATTCCCCCCGACCCCGCCCCATTAGCCCCCCGCGGGGCGGGTGGCCGCCTTACTTATGCCTTGGAAATAGGTTCTACATTAGTTTAAGTTTTTGGAGCATGCCTAAAAATCAAGGGAGAATTTTTTTCTTTTGACTTGCCTCGCCAGCAATTCTTTTGGTTGAGATAAAAGAGACTAGATTATTGTCTTTCTTTAGATTAAAGACAGATAAGTTGAAGCCTTTTTTTCAGATTAGAAATTATATTTAATAGAAGTTAGAACTTCTAGATTGCAGAATGGTCAATGAAATGTCTACGCTGTGATTAAATTTTGATACAATGAGATCTTATACGATCCTTTTAAGATATCATATGAGATATCAAGCTGTAGAACTTTCTCTTTGCTGTTAGTTCTTTTGACTTTGGCCTAATTTGGCAAGTGTAATTATGTTTTCAGGGTCTGTTAAATTGGACAAAAAGCAGCAAACAGGTTAATATTCATGTGCAAACCAATGAGTTATGTGCAATCCACATCAAGATGTGGAGATGAACTGAAACAAGATGCACAATTTATTTTTGTTGTTTTGAACTTACACCTGATTTTTTCGTAATCATTATTGATTTGTCATCCATCTTATCCTCACTACTCTATTCAAGTGAACTTTTGATAGTACAAAATTCTTCCCCATTGGGTTTTTGCCTTGGTGTCTTCAGGGTTAGCTTACAATATATATAATGTTTCAGTCATAGCTGCCCTCTGATTGTTTAAGCCCCTCAAAACATCTGAAATCAGCAGCAATCTTACCAAATAAAACCCTGACGTTTTTCAGATTTGAGAGCTTAATAAATTCATAAATGTTAAAAGGAATCAGCCATGGCTATAACGGATGGGAGACGCGGGTGAGAGCAAGAATTATAGCAAACTTGGCCTGGGATGTCCCAAGTTGTACTGCATTCAAAAGCCAGGATGGTCTGAAGAGGGCGCTTTGATACATGCTTGCGTTCTTGGCCATGAAGAATATGGCACTAGGTTGATGTAAAAAACCTTTAATCTGATAGATAGTTTAGCTTAAAGCACATAATATTAGAAACCAACCAGCTATTACAGATCCATTTCTTGCATTGAAGTCATCTTGCTCTTCTGTTATTCATATGCTTTTTACCTGATAGCCTTCAATGAGAGCCCTAAAATCGAACGAAACATCGGCCATCCAAGAATAACACAGGAGCAAGGGAGAGGCAGCTAGCTGCTTGAAGGGAAGGAAATATGGTGGAATAATTACTAGATTCAAGATACGCATGCTATCACTCTTAAAAACTCATAATTTTACAGGAATTAAGACAATGCATACCAAATCTACGCTTTAGTTAGTTCCTACATCATCCTGTATCCTGATAAAATACAAAAATTATAGCTACAGTCAGATGCAACATATAACAAGGAGAAAATGCATCACTCCCATTTTGCATTTGGCTCATTTGTGACAACTTAACTCTGTTTACCTCCATGCTGAAGCAGCGATCAAAATTTTATCCTCCCATCCAAAATGGAGTGCACCAGTCTCCTCCTTAACCTTGTAACGCTCGGAATATTGCTTTATCAGTTCGCGAATTTCATCCTTCACATTTTGGCCAATCGGGCTTGAAGTAAACCCTGCCATCATCATCCTTGCCCTCCATTTACCAGCAACCTCATAACGCTCTATTCTTTCCTCTCCCTCGCATGCAACAATGTTAATTATGTCACGAGCCAGACATTGCCTCTCTACATTCATTCTCTCCTGGCCGTCTCTAGGAAGAGTTGCCTCAAGAGAATCAAACACAGCAGAGTAGTAACTGTAGGCTTCAGCAAACCTTTGTAGAAATGGGGCAGTATTAGTATTCACATCTTGTTCAACAAGAGTAACAAGTTTTGGATTTAAGCCCTTAACCATCCTTAGAAGCTGGTCTCGTTGATTTACAGTTGATACACTTTCATCCGGCATGTGGTGAAGCTGGAAAGCAAAATTCACAATAAGAGCTTCCCCAGGCTTGCAGTCAAACATTGATGGGTCAATATCTGCGGTCTTTGCAGCGACTGAATGAAATGTTAATGGTATCTTAAGATCTTCAGCAAGGGTTTCAAGCATCTGTCCTATGATCTTTAAGCCACCAACGGCACGTTGAACTGATTCAGGATCATCCACCCCAGTTAACCTCAGATGGGAGGGCTTATAAGGCAGCTGAGCCAGAGTTTGCAGAAGAGTATAATATTGACTTCCTTGGTTAATATCAAAATCTATAATATGAACTCGTTTTTCGTCTTTACAAGCCTCCAGAATTGCACCATTTGCTGTCATAAATCCAAACCGGAAGCATGGACATACCTCAAAAAGGACTTGCATTGCAGAAAGCCGATCTGAAGATGGGGGCTCTTTGCATTTCAGGGCTTTATAAAGACCTTTGCCAGAGGTAGCCATGCGGGCTACAAGTGCTTCTACCATGTACGCAGCAATCCTTTCGGGAGGCTCTCCCTGGATTGAGACTCTCTGGCGCAGTTCATTGATTATTGTGGATGCTTCATCAAAGTTACCATCTTGAATTGCAGCTGCACAATCAAAAAGCATCTGCTTGGGGCCTGGAGGAGTGGTCACAGATATTTCTTTATTGCTGCTAATACTACTAAGATTTGAATCTGAGGACGATGACTCCTTCGGTGAGTCATGGAGCAGCACATTCTCGGTTGAGTCAGCCCATCCATGCTCAGTTTCCAATAGATCATTGTCAACAATGTTGTTATCATCGAAAAGTGCTCTTTCAAGTTCTTGGAGTTTAAGTCTCACCTCGTCCTCATCGTAATCTGTTGCATCAGGATCTTCAGCACCCAAGTATTCAGATTCATAACTGAATTCATAAGTATCACATTGTTTTGCAGGCATGAAAGAGTTGCTAAAAGAATGTTGGCCAGCTAAGAGCTGGTTGGAAGAAGGATGTGGCGAGTCAAATCGATTTCCCAAAACATCAGAGATTGATGAATGTGCAAATTCTTCTGATGGAGATTCAAGGAAATACTTTGGATCATAACTCCCATCGCTGTAAGATTCACTTGAGTACGTAATTCCTTGTTGCTTCTCCAAGATTGCTTTTGAAAAACCAGAATTATTCCTGGAATCCTTCAAAGAGTAGAGTTTACGGTTTCTAAAAGATGAAGCTGACTTGACTAAGGACATGTCTGATTTTTCGTTTGCGAGGAACGATGTCTGAGCATAAAATGTTTCTTCTTCTGTCCAAAACTGCCTCCTAGATTGAGCAGCAAGTGTTTCTGTGCCAGTTTCTACTGAAGTCCGAGCGAACATGCGTTGACCTCTGAAGAATACAGTGTGTGTCTGTCAGCTAATAAGAAATTTCTGCATTCCATCACAGTTAAACATATTAATTTTTAAAAAAATGAGAAGAAAAGAAGGGAACAAGCCACAATCAGAGAAGATAGAGGCAAGCTAGGACAATTACAAGAGCTCAGACCACTCAGCTAATAATCTGTCACACAGCTAGACAGGCATCGGAGAGATAGAGGAACTTTATGGATATGCATCCAAGTAAATCTTACCTAAATTCCTCAGTTAAAGAAGCTGAATTTAAGTGATTACTGGTGAAGCTCATTAACGTCGAGAAGTAAATGTCATCATCTTTTTCCTAAGTGCCGCCTAAGACCTAACTCTTCAAACTTAGCCAATCACATTGATGTTACCCATTAGAACAGTACACTCACTTTCACTACTACTCTTTTCATTTCTCCAATAGGAAGTCATGGCAGCTCAGAAAGGAAGTATAGGAACAGTTCAATAAAGATTGGAACTTCTACTAATCTGCAAAGCAAGTACTTCTTGCACCCGAAAACTGGCAGCTAAGGAGCTGGGAATAGATCAACAATAAACTTATCTTTCAGCATACTTGTTTTGGATATGCATATGTAAGCTAGTCTGCGCCACGCATATTATAACTTATAATTCTGCACTCAGTTTTTTTTTGCATTTTTTCTTTACTTTAACCTTTACAGAAATGTCACTGAGCAAATATGAAATGAAATATGTTTAACCAAATAGAGTGATTGATCTAATTCTCAGCAGACAAGACAGAGTAAGCCATGTGCATCAAGATGCTATATTACCTTGCTCAGAATGTCAGGCTAATCTAGTTGTGATTAACAAAAAATCTCCCAAAATTGCCTTTTCCCCACCCTGTAGTCCCACAAGAGGTAAAGAAGCATAAGCACTAAGAAACGTTCCAACATATCATGTTTGGTGAATACTGTTTCCAACAACAAAGATCTTCGCTTATTCTCTAGTCTCTGGAAAATTGTTTCAGTCGATCATGTGTAGTATAAACATAGTACAATACACAGTCAACAGGCAGCCAAACGAATAATATAAGGTCATTCACAACACAAAATGGAGCGTTGGTTGAAACGGATTCTGAAACTAAATCACCGGGCTTGAAACATCTGATAACCAATCCTCAAATAGATAAAAATCAAGACAAAAGAGGGACAAAAAAATACAACATAGAAAATTGAACATTCAGAAAGAAGAGAAACTTAATCATATCTACCTCTTCTCGTAAACTGGGAAGGATTTAATAGATGATTCAACAGAGATCAAGACATCAATCCTCTGTGGTGCATGAATAAATTAACAAGAACCTGAGAATTGGCTATGAGGAGGAGGGAAACCGAAGGGTTTTGACTTTGAAACCAATAAACAAAGACGACCTCAAAGCAAATACACCCTTTTAAGGCATCTTTGCATTAAAGAATTCTAACAGTTGGGTTGGTAGAAAAGCAACAAATGAAAGAACACAACAATAAAGCAATCAGAGAAGTCCAAATAACAGCAACCATTAAAAAAAACCATGGATGAAATCTACTTCAAAATCAACCTCAAAGACAATAAAGGTTAAAGAATGCTTAAAATTCATTAGTCCATGCTCAAATCATATGAACCGATTAAAATTCCATGACTTTAACATCCCATATAAGAACATACCAAGAAAATCCAGGAAACAGAAGAAGAAAGACCTGTAGAAAAAGTCACCACCCTATCGGCCTATCCCTCCACTATTTTTTTGCATAGAAACCTCTTGACTCCTGAGACTTGTACCCCAGTTCTATTTTTATCCCATTGTATTATTTGTCTGCATGTCCAATTCTGCTACCACCAACTTGTCTGACTGAATGGGGAAGTTTAATGGTTGTTGACAGTACAATTTTTATGTCAACTGTCAAAAACCAAATGGCACCATGCTGATGCATAACATGGCCTATGTGTGGGCATCATGTGTCATGGGCCCACTTTTCACTAAATCAAATCAATCGCAACCATTGATTCATAATCCTATGATACAGGAAATTAACATTATTGCACGTAGATTTAGTAAGATTTTGACACGTGCTATGCTACACCATGCTGATGTTGGTAATGACGTTATTTACTATTAAGTTACTATCTTAGTAATACTAATTTTATTTTAATTTTTTGTATTTAGTGGTAGGACATAGAATACGCGTAATAAAAGGAGACATCGGACTTAGTACAAAACTTTGATCTCCATTTTATTGCTACCTCCTAATTTACGTTCAATGTGTTGCAGTAAATTTAATACTCCGTTTGGATAAGCTGTTTTTAGGGTGTTTTTGAAAAATTATACTATAGCAATGTATATGAAAATTTTTTATTATAATTTTTTTTGAAATATTTGATATATTGTATGGATGAGATATTTATTGAGTTATTTTTATTTGTATATTACTGTAAATTATATTTGAAAATTTTATTTTTAAAAAAATGGCCAACTCACACGGACATTTATATTTTAGTATTAAATCTTATACACATCGATAATATATATATTATCACGATTAGATATATAATATATGAATAAAATTTAAATTTCAAATTTAAATTCAGATCAACTATCGTTTCGTATCGTGTATGATGTATACACTATCATTTGCTTTTTTTTTATAGGGTGTGTTTAGAATACCAAACAGAAGAATCCTACTATTATACGGCGCTACTACTCGATCTCGGCAAATCAAAGAGTCATGGCATTTTCTGTGGAAAAAAGTCAAAATCTAGAAACAAATGCTGGAACCCATGAAGCTTCTTGATTGTGTGCTCCGTGTTATGGTGATCTGATTTTCAAAGACGTGTTCTGTGTAATGGACAATTGGTCCCCCTGGGAATTTTGTTGACCATGGAAGAATAGCAATTATTGTGTTGTTACTTTATCTATGAGCTTGAGCAGTCTTTGATTTGTTAACTTGTCTCGATTAGGCATGTCCTAAATTGCTTTGTATCAATTGCTCATAGACTTTTTTTTTTTCTTTTTAACGTGAACAATGGAACTGACTTGGGAGGGATTTCTCCAATGTCTAGTTCGAGTTAGTACGTAGCCAAAATAGCTGGCTGGATTCAGATCGAACTAATATGCAAATGTTTTAAAACAAAATATTGTAATCTTAAATATACATTTAATTGAGAATCTGATATACACGTTAAAAGTTTACTGGTTTATATGCATGTCAAACTACTAACTATAGGCTGGGGCGCCGGGTCCCCGCATCAATGGTCCAGCGGTAGCATCTCCAATCGGTGATCACTAGATCCCAAGTTTGAGTCTCTGCTCTGCTGGATTCCTCCGCGCACATATCGTGCTTGGCCGGGCTGGGACGCCGGGCCCGGACCGCAGGGGATTAGTCGGGCCCCGTAAGGATTGATCCGGACACCCCTGTGTCGACAAAAAAAAAAAAAAAAACTTTAACTATAGGCAGAGCTAATAGAAACATTTAATCATTTTTTTTCTTTTCATTTTCTTCTTATCAGATTTAGAGTCTTGCTTGATTTTTTGAAAAAAAAAAAAAAGAAAAAAGAAAAGAAAGGATCAACCCTTGACCCGTCTTGGACATGAAAATGGCCAACCAAACTGGTCAAAATTAGATAGGGATTAATTAGTTTGTTAGACCAGTTCAATAGGAACACAATAAATGAGTTGTTTAGCTTGGTTCACTATCAAATCAAACCACCGGTCAATCTCACAAAGGGTGACCGGTTGAGTCGGGCAAGATTAGCTCTATGGGGTTTTGTCTTTAATTTGGTAATTTATTTGATAGCATCTTTTTTGTGGTTTTAATTCTTAACTTTTTTATTTGTAAATCAACAATTTGAGGTAGATTTTCTTACTTTTTTTGGACTACAATAATTATTGATTTACATCCAAAAAAAAAGCCAAAAAACAGTTGATCCCATCAGTCGAATCGATCACGCACGTACCTTCGGAACTAAATCCAAATGATTTTTGAAAATATTGGTGGAATCAGATAATAAAAAAAAAGGGTTTGGAAATGTGGGGAATGGTAAAGAAAGGGCACAGGGAAAATTTCAACAAGTTAGTTGCAAGGTTGGTAAACACAAATTTCAGTCCAAATGTGAAATGAATCTTTCTACCAAGATAAGGACTTGTAATCTTGTAGAGATGTTTGGCGAGAAAAACCCTTGTGGAATTTTTGTGCTTATCGTGCCAGAACGAAATGATACGTTTCTTCAAGTGTTGTGTCTTTTTCATCATTGCTGACCTTATCCAAAACAAGTGCCTGAAGTATTCAAAGAATTATCTATTAGGACCATGAATTTTAATCAAGCACGACGATTTTGGGATTCATGATGCCAAGTCACACTCAACTAATGACTACATAAACCAATCTCTTGACACTCAAAACTAAAATAATTTAAGTACATTGGTAGCATGATTACGGCACTAATTTCTTTTCCAAGTGCAAATTGTCATCAAAGTCTACTATTAAGAGGTGAAGTTAAGACAAGTAGTCATGATGTTCAATTTGAAGTTTGGAGGCTTCACTCTGACACTAATAGAATATACAGCCATTTGGATGGTTTGTAAAGTACATATTACATCATGGAGGGTTTCTTCTTTCTTTCTTTCTTCTTTTTTCAAAGAAGAAAGATTTTGTCTATGATCTTCTCTGATTTGTTTTTGGAAGTTCTGTATACGCTATAGGAAGTTGATTTTGATCATAACCTGTAAAAAGATTGTAACCCCGAGGTTGGCTCGGCTGGTGCTGGGGAGCCTCTTCAGGTCCTGACATCGGGTGGTTGCGGTTTGATCCCTTCTAACGTCTTGTGTATTCTGGGGGTGGGGGCACAAGCGGAGTGAAAATAGTTGGGTCTGAGAATATAACCCGTGAATCTCGGATACCCACTTTTGTCAGGAAAAAAAAAAGTAAAAAGATTGCTTAATGGCCTAAATAAACTGCTAGTATAAGTTTTACCCAGAGATTGTTGATTGTAAATATGAAGGCTGAATCAGATCAAGCTTCAGAGTCACCAAAGCAAAACATTAGAATTTGAACATTCTAATACAATTGAATTGTTTCAATTAGATCGACCATTTCGGACCAAGGATGAAATGATAAGACAAATGGAGCAGGGGGAAATAATTCTTTATGAGCGCTCAATTCATGGGTTTTGGCTAAATTCTTTATGGAATCGAATCACGGGTCTCACAAGTTGAAAATAGTCCGGTTCAAAACGTTAAGTCGTGCAATTAGACGTGAATTTAAATTTATTAATTCATATAACAAAATTTATATAAAATTCAAGAGTACACCAAAAGTGTACTAATTTATACCAAATGTGTTAATAATTACACGAGCCGCTTTCAGCTGAACAATTTTCTAACGGGTACAGTACCAACACACTCTCTGTGATTTGACAAATGTTCAATTTAAATTCCATCTGATTTGGAAACCTACACTATAACTCTATGTAATTTCAACTAAATTGAAAATTTGATAGAAAGCATCCAATTTAACGGTTGTGTGTGAAATGTCAACATTGACTCCACTATACGTGAGATGCTTTTTATTTAATTTTCAATTTAGTCGAAATCGCAGGGAGTTATAGTGTAATTTTTCAAACTAGAGAGAGTTAAATTGAACATTCGACAAATTATAAGGAATTTATTTACATAGGGCTAATATTGATATTTCATGTAAAACGTTAGATTGGATACTTTGTCCAATTTATAATTTAATTGAAACTATGGGGAGATATATTATAAAATTTTAAATTAGAGGGAGTTAAATTGAACATTTAGCAGATCATAGTGGATTTTTTTTTGGTATTTTACCTTTTCTATGTTGTGAGATTCTCTATCAATATTGCTTTCGTAATAAGCAAGATGTCATTTTGTCAAAAAACAGTAGTGATGGCTCCTCAGTCTATAACGATGATGTTATAGTGCACCGCATATACGTCTTTCATGCCAGAAAGTTCACCTATGCAAGTTGTTAAATATAGATCATTCTGACTCACAAACCTGTCAGACCTTGATTATCCTCACCTTTAAACTAAAACGCTCATGGGCATATCGGACCAACTCAAAGTTAGATTTAATTGGCTAATTATTTACTACTACAAAATGATCACTCATCAGTCATTATTTCATCAAAAAATAGAGAGCAAATCGATGAATTATGAGAGGCTGTGTATACGCCCAAGGACGGAACTCGGAGAGGGCAAGAAGGGGCTGTCACCAAATTCTAGAAATTCATTTTTTCTTTAAAAAAAGATCTTAAAAAATTTGAAAAAAAAAATCTATGTATTTTAAGCTATTTTCCCCCAAAATTGAGAGAGAGAGAGAGAGTTGTGGGAGAAAATGTTTGCCAGTCTGAAATTGCGTTGTCCACTGAAGCTTCTTCTTGGGTTTGTTTGGATTGCGATTTATTTGGCAAAATATATTTGCTTACATCATCATTACAATTTCCAACGCACCTTTTTATCTTTCCAATTACCTTTTTATCTCACATACATCATATCACAAAAAGTGCTACAGTAAAAATATCTCTAATAATTCACAATCCAAATCTCAAAGTGCGTTGGTTGCACCAATCCGACCACGGGAATCATTCCCACGGGATTTGACTATTCATTCAAATGCTGTTAGTGTCCGCCACTGTTCCATTCACGCGCTTAATAGTAAGCAAACAAATAGCTTTTTGTAGAATATATATAAAAGTTAGGTATGAGTTATGTCCGGGGCCGTGTTGGGTTGGATCCTTGAACGAGAAGAATTATAAATATAAAAGATACCGAATTCGAGACGTTCTACTTTAAAAAAAATAAAAAAGAAAAGATATACAGATATATGAAGAAATATATAAAATACAATCACACATTTTTACTAATATTTGATATTTTGTTGACATTGTTGTAAGAAATATTTGGATTAATTGATTTTTTTGAGAAAACAATTAGAATAGATTTTATTGCTATTGTTTAATTAAAATAGTAAATCACACTGTTAGAGGCACCTCCTCCATTAGTTGCGTGATTAAGTATTTAGCTTATATTTGAGAGTCAAAATGCTTTTGATAACTCTATACACACTTCAAACCAAGAGTAATCTTTTGGATAGAGTATTATTTGAAATAATTACTATAATACTTTTTGTGATTTGATGTATATTAAATAAAAAAAAAGTGATTGAAAATATTAAAACAAATGATTGAAAAATATATTTATAATGCAAACAAAACACTTAGGGCCCGTTTGTTTCAGTATAAAATATTTTCCGAAAAATCTTTTCCAAATTTTCCAATGTTTGGATGCAATTAGACCACTGAAAACCTTTTCTTTTGGAAAATGATTTTCATCCTCTAGTGGAAAACAACTTACACAATAGATCTTTAGAAGTTAGTTTTCTCACTTACTATGAGTTATGAACCTAACATCCCAAACTATCTATTCGTATCACCACTGCATATCCTAGTGGAATCTTGCTGTCTAGTTTGGAAAATAATCAATTTATGCCTTTAAGAATGATAGACAACGTAGAGCAGAGTACTTGCAAATATTTTGTCGAAATGATATTTTAAAAGTTAATCAAACATCAGAAAATCACTAAACATCAAAATATTTTCATGAAAAATGTTTTTCATTGAAAATATTTTCTCATGGAAAACATTTTACGTCGAAACAAACGGATCCTTAGTGCGTTTGGATAGAGAGTATTATTCGAGATATTTGAAAACAGGGCAAATATTTGACTCCTACATGTTGCATAAAATGTACATGTATAAATTGGAATAATTAGGTTTGATCAATGTTCACTTCAATAAACTAGTTTTTGATTGAATTATATGATATTTTATCCACAAAAAAAAAAGAAAAAAGAAAAAGAGAAACTAGTTTATGTGATCAGTGAGGAAACACGTTCTACGCCCCAGGCCTGGCACTTGATGCATGCTTTATCAATTCAAGTTTTCTCGCAAGCCCAATCTTTTTGGATCTGTGGCACCAGTGAAGAATGCCCCAATATTGGGCCACGACATCTTCGGCCTAGTTTGCACTGAACTACAGATATTGGGCTCAGCCCGCTTCAGTGGTTGAGGTTCGGTTGCACGTATTGACACAGCAATTTCAAGCGTACGTAAAGATTGAAAAACCCCTAACTCTCTTTTCAGCAAACATTAGAAGTAAGACTTTTCTAATTAACTGGAAATTTTATTTTATTTTTTCTGAATCAACAAATTATATTATGTAAGTGACAACTAATTTTTGTTATCAAAACTTAATAACTATATCATAATAAACTTGTAACTTGTCAAAATTTATCATGGAACCACACCATTGCCCTCCTTTAATTATGTTTTCTGGTGTATGTTTGCTCACAACAAATATGGTTTAATTTTTTGTTAATCATTTTTTAGCTACCCTTAGAAGAAAATTTTATGGAGCTTAAATTTAAGAATTGAACAGACAATTTTGATTCAATGCCTTCATGCTTTTTGTTTCCCTCATTGTCTTTTCTTCCTTGAATATTTTTTTAAAGCTAGAATAAGAATTTCAATAGAATAGAATTAAACCTAGCCAGGGCTTTTTGAAAGCCTCAATCACTAATGATTGTATATGAACTTAATACCCACATCTGGTTACTCTTCACTATTTCTTATCCATTATTATGGGTTTTTGCCATATCATTTACAAGTCATCAGTGAACTTTCATTTTCTTTATTAAGTTCCCTTCTCATCACAAAAACCAAAAGCTTAAAGGATAAGCAATTAAAGCATATAGCCAAATGCAAAATGGCTTAAAAAGGAGCCAATTAGGTAATGAATCTTGTTGGTTAAGTTGATAAGAAAACAATCAGAACCATCAATATAAAGTAGCATTTGGATTGAATTTTCTCAGAACCGTAGCCATCTGTGTGACGTTGTGTTTAGAAGAAGTAAAGCTGCTCAAGATATATCTGATAAGTGACTAATTTACGTAATAATTGTATGATATTTTATATTATTTTTTAGTCACTTTAGTTATATTATTGGTAGAATATGAATCATTTTGGCTATAATTGGTGAAAAAATGCTTTTAAGTGATTAAATGAGGTTTTTATCACTTTTTACTTGGATTTTGTGTATTTTGACAGTTTTGACACATTTTCGTATTTCGGCTATAACTTGAGCTACAATGATCGGATTAAGATGATTCTTGAACCAATTTGAAGATAAGAGATTGATCTACAACTTTGGTGAAGACATCTAAATCCAGTTTGAAGGTTTTCTAGGTTAAAATGCCGAATTACAATAGCAAATTTCTACTGGTCGAAACTGGAACAAGGCATGGAGCAGGCAAGGGTATTTCGGTCATTTCTCAGCCTACACAGATCCAAATGAGGTGATTCTTGATGCATTGGAAAGCTAACTCAAAAGGCTACAACTTTCGTGTTTTAGACATGAGCTGGTTCAGCCTCTAACATCAAGAAAAGATTGGTTGAAGTTGGGCCAAAAACAGAGCAAGTGATCCACACTCGGATTCACTATTCATCCGAACCCTCGGTTGTTTCTGGGTTAGTGGATCCGAGCTCGGATCCATACGGATCCGAGGTACTGTAGCAGCTCGGATCACAGGTCAGAAAAAGCTGCTCTGTACGCGTAAAACTCAATTTCACCTCCACCAACTCACATTGGATGCTATACATGTGAGAAACATTCCCAGCTGTAAAAGGGAGATGTAATCCTCATTTCTTGACCACCTTTCATCATTAAATAGCCAAATGCATTGCAAAAATAGGAGATTGGGAGTTCATAGCAGAAAAATAGAGAGTGAGCTACGGGAGAGCTTGAAACTGCAGAAATGTAGCTCTTTCACCTTCCTAGTGTTAGTTTAGCTTAGTATAGAGTAGTGTAGCTTTTCCATTCTTGTTTATTATCTAGATTAGGATGAAGATGGAGGATGAAGAAGGCAAGGAAGAAAGCTCATGTGACAAGGGTTGTATTCCTTCCAAACTCTTTATCTTTTGTATTTGATTCCAAGTTTAGTTAATATACAAGTTCTGGATTTTGTGTTCATTATGTGTTTCTAAAGTTTATGCCTTGGGTTTGGTTGAACTTTCTATAATTGTTAGTGTTTATTATTTGGTTATTTGATTGCTATGATTTGAGCAAGTTATTTAGCACTTTGGCTCTTTAAATCATGATTAATCTGGTACCATTGATTGTGATTATTTAAGGTGTTGTTTCTGCAATGAAAATTGAGATTTAACACTAGTTCAAGAAGTGCTAAACATAGGGAGTACACTCACGAAAGTAGAGGTGCATCTATGTGGTTTTAGTGATTTATTTCATGTAATTTAACTGAAGAAATGAACTTGTAGCTAATTTCATAACCATGAGAATAGGTATGGATTAGTTATAAGTATAATTGATTCACTACGAAAGTAGGATTCAAATGCATAAGAAAATTACACCATAACTAGCCTAGATGTAGTAATTAATGATCCAAATATAGCACTTGCATGAGTAGTTAGGGATACCACAACCCAAGGAGCTTTCATTTGTCATTTTGTATAATTTCATTAGGTTAAATTTGTTATAATTTATTGATAGTCTAAATAATAGAGAAGCTTTAGTAATACCGGTAATTGTTCACTCTTCCTTGTGGGATCGACCCGATATATACCCTAAACTACTAGTTGACCTGTGTACTTGCAGTGAACGGGTGTAATTCGGTTTTTTAACTTGTACGTATGTAAAATACCCGTCAATATCCAAGACTATAACTGCTATAACATCCAATTATATCACATTAATTGCTGCAATTTACTAGTGAAAGTCATAAACATAATCCAAAAGTGTGTAAAAGATGCTGATTTGGCCTGATAATCACCTCAAATTCAATCTATAGTGAACCAAAATCGTGGATTTTCCAGGCAGCTCACATAACATATGTATGCATGCATTGCAGTGGTATTGTGGCTAAGAAAGAGTTATAGTAGAATAAATTTTTTTTTTCTACAAAAATAAGCATTAATTGTCCAAATAACAATGGACTTGTTTGGCACATGAGTTTTTTGCCCTGTTTTTAATAGATTAGTTTTTTTACACTTTGTCCATAGTAATTCTTTAAGAGCACCCCAAAAATTTAATATATACACTCTAAAATATCTAAAAACACACAAATTTTTTACTTTCTTTCTCTCATTTTCTTTTTCCTTCCCTATCTCAACATACCATCACCGGCTGCCACTTCCAAGTTGTTGGCTCCTCCGCCAACAACCTTTTTTCCTCTCATCCTTCTCTTCCTCTTCACTTTCCCCACATTCTCCTCCCTCTTTTCCCTTCCTCCTCTTCCTCTTTCCTCCTCTCCTCTCCTTCCTCCTTTCCCACAGCCTTTGGTCACGACCAGCTCTAGTAATGCGACTAAAGGCCACGGGGTGGAAGAGAGAGAGGGAGAGGAAGAGAAAGAGGAAGAGGAAAAGGAGAGGAAAGAAAAGGAAAAAGAAAAAGAAAGAAAAGTTTTAAAAAAAGAATTTTTTTGAGTAAATCTTATATACACTGACAGTA
This sequence comes from Coffea eugenioides, assembly GCF_003713205.1. Lineage (NCBI taxonomy): Eukaryota > Viridiplantae > Streptophyta > Magnoliopsida > Gentianales > Rubiaceae > Coffea > Coffea eugenioides. Next base: position 37,170,506 of record NC_040044.1, read on the forward strand.
TATACACTATCACCGTTTAATTCATACTATGTGTGCAAACTTTGAATTTCAAATTTTACATAATTGTCATTCATCCAACATTGATACTATTAATGTAGAAAAGATTAATCCAAAGTTTTATACAATTCAAAAGTTTTTCTACAAATTTTACTGTAGGTTACAACAAATTTTTATACAAATACTCAAAAAATTCACCATCCAAACAAGCCCGATATTAATTGTGTCACAAGTTAAAGAAATGTTGAAAATTGTATTGGAGTTGGCTCGCTTGTGTCCATAATTCGGTTGAGATTAACGCATCACGAGGATTGGATAAAAGCAATCCAACTTCCATCAATATAATAATAGATACTTCTCAGACGGCAAAAAAGAAGGTTCAACGGAGTTAAGTTTCGTAAGAAATAAATGCTAATAAATTTTCATGAAGAACTTTGACTAGAATTGAAAGCTTTGATAAGGTAAAAGTTTAGCATAATATAAAGTTATGCACACGAGTTTACATAATTAGTTTACATAATATAATCATTAGCCAACTGAATTTTGTAAGGATCATACATGGTCTTGGTGTTGTACTGTATTTGTATTATACAATTCAAAGCAAAAATTGTATAATCAACAGGCAATACATACCTATAACCGCGTAGAAACGTTCAATTAGCAATTTCAAGACCTTTCACCATTTCAAGCAATCCAAGCAAAATTTCTAATTTCTTGGAGATCAGCAGAAAGGCGGCTATAACATGTTCAAATTCATAAATCTAATAGTGGTGATGATATATAAACACATTTTTAAGCCAGGTTCTCGACATGTGTGTATAATTGAACAAAATTAAAAAGTATATTAGCCCATCGGGAGATGGGAGGAGGTTTTTGTTTTGGTGGGGGGGGGGGGGGGGAGGGACAAGAAAAGATCAATTTAGAGAAAGTAAGCAAGAAGGACATAAGCAGCTTCAATTGAAATTTCAAAGCATGATTTCTCTTCCCAAAACAATCTAATTAAACACTATACACACACACACACACTGAGGCAACATTCAAGACAAGTGGAGGGTACACCCTTTACTATTTTGAATCGAAAAATAGTATGTGATTGTGGATTTAAAATTAACTTGTAGATGATGAGGTTGTACTTGAAGAAATGTCAACTGTAAATAAAGTAAAGAATGGACACCCAAAAGGAAAAACAACAAAGTAAAGAGTGGTTAAATCATTGTAATAGATTTATTGAAAGGATTATCACTAAAATCCGCTTTATACATTTACACTTATGTGCATAAATATGTGCACTTATATAAACGTGCATGTGTACACACAATCTCCTTAGAATCTACATTTTACTCCTTGTCAACCATGCAATCGTACATATTATTTTTATTCTCTAAGCTACAAACTATGTTCTTCTTTAAACAGTAAATTTGTTCAACATTGTGGAGGGGAGGACACATTTATGCTTGAAGAAAAATTTTGCAGACAGAGTTTCTATGATGTTTTCACGCTATCTCTATTTGGCCAAAAGCATATTAGCTTTGGCTTTATAAGAAAAGAAGAGGGTATTAGATGAAACAAGATAAACTTATCCTGAGAAAAGCATAGCTATCAAAATTTGGTGCAAAGATAAGATTTTACTGCAGTATTTTGACGTTTCCAGAAAAACAAAGATACAACTGGTGTCGAAATGGCCCTTATGTAATGTTCTTCTCTGATTTAAGCATTTCCTCCATTGGCTTTTGGGTTCCATATCACATGTTTATCGTGCCACAAATTCTGCAGCAGACTTAATATCTGGCTTCTTAATTAAACACTACTTGGGCGGCATATAATCAGTTTAATGTCAGATCTTCCAATCAAGTTTAAAGTCTAGGTCTTTGTAAGGGAGTAGTAATCCTTATTTAATTTCAGTTACTTAATGCTTGTGCTGGAGGTCAAGTTTATGTTTCTCACCTATTCTTGTTATTAATAAAATTAAGAAGTGACATCCTTCTCCCGTAAACCCCGATTACGGGATTAGTCAAGAAAAAAAAAAATCCCTCCCTCCCTCCGTCCCTCCCAACCCCCAATTCTCCCTCAAGAAAGTGAAGTAATTTTACAAAAAAAAAAAAGTTTCCGCATAGATAAAGATGATTCTAGTATGGAATGATCAAGGTATTGTTATTTTTAAGTATTCATAAAATTAAGAAGTGACATCCCTTCTTCCGTTTACAAGATTTGTCAAGAAAAAAAAAATAAAATCCCTCCCTTCCTCCGTCCCTCCCAACCCCCAATTCTCCTCCAAGAAAGTGAAGTAACTATACAACAAAAAAGAGTTCCATGTAGATAAAGATGATTCTAGTATGGAATGATCAGAGTAACACTTGGATGAAGGCGCAGCCACAATGGTAGCTAAACTGTCACTATCTAATTCCACTTACTTTATATGCCCTTGAGAGATTGAGGAGGAAATTGTTTCTTGAAAGCGAAAGGTAATCAAAACGAAATACAAAACGCCAACTAACTGCACTTCATCTTAATTGGAAAACATTATATCGTAAACGATTAAATAGGTTTAGTTAAGTTTTAACAAGAATGAAAGCAAGAAAATGCCCCCATTACAATGCTTGCGTAACCATGCTAGCATATAGCTTTTTCATTCTTATGGGTTACTTCAGATCAAGCATTTCAACCCATACGCCATCGCCTGCTTAAAAGCCTTCTATTTTGGCTGCCTCAAATCGATAATCATCAACCGCCGTTGGCTTACTAATTAACCAGATCTCATTTTTGTCTAATAGATCAAGCATAAATGTAGTTGCTAGCGTAATATGTTCAACAGGAGAATTATTTTGTACGCCTAAAGTCTTCAATAGTTGTTGCTTTTTGTAATTAGACAAATCATTCAGTTGTTGCGTTGGATCCAAGGCCTTCCAATTATTCTTATGATATTTGGTATAAATTAGTACAATTTTGGTGTAAATATGAACTTGCCAACTTATACAATAAAATTGGCGTAAAAATCACGATTATATCAAAATTGTATGAGTTTACGCCAAAAATTGTAAGAATTATATCTAATCGGACTTAACTGAATAAAAATTAACTTGAGAGGCCTTGATTTGTTTGCGTTCTATAATTGAACAATACCTTTTTAACGAGTTATAATGAAGTAACGCATACTATCAGAAATTATTTGTTACGTGCTCTAAGTAATCAGGTCGAAGTCACTCAAAAATTTTGATCATGTTTTCGAATTAGACATATTTCCTTCAACTTGATAGACATGATTGATCCGTGCAATAATTCCACTTGAAACTTCTTTTTCTCTAACTCTTGCGGAAGCTTTTTGGATACTTAACGAAGCTGTAGCATCATGATCAACTACCATGTAACTAATTCCATTAAATGAAATAAACAAAAAGGGAAGTTTCAAAAAAGTTGATCTTGTGAGGATTGCATGTACCTCATTGTTTCAAGAATGGGTTGAGGGATCTCAGATTTTTTTCTTTTTCTGGGGAAGAGGGGAGGAGGGGGGTGGGGAGGTGTGGTTTGAGGAGGGTCCTTTTAGATTTTAGATTTTTAGCCCAAGAGAAACATAATGGGAAGAAATTAAGAGGGTTGGATGGGATCAGTCAAAGTTGGTTTGTTGAGGTTTTTCAGGGTTTGTTGATGCGTTGCTTATATGGGTTTCTTGGAAAGGTGAGATAAAGGTATGTTATGGTTTTCATTACAAAGACATATTGGAGAAAACCATTAACATAATTTTGGTTCTGCAAGTAAAAGAAATGCTCTAAACTCAATCATTGAAAGCTATTCCAAACCTTTCTATTCATGGTTTCATGCCACCCACATAATCTTTGATAAAGGAAGAGTAACCTAGATGAACTATATAGTTACAGACTAATCTCCTGGAACTAATCACTCTTTAATATAAAGCTAAAGAGTTAGTTAATCAGGAGATCATTTACATATGGCTCGTTTGCAAGCTCCTCATCAATTAAGTCAAGAGGTTAATCCACTTGGCAAGCTTCTCAAACTCTAATTAGCAATCAAATAAACAAATTTCCTTAGTATTATCTCTCCCGAAAATATTAAGCACTTCTGGTTGATGAGTTAATTACCAGCCATGAAAATGAGTTCTTTTCCTTTATGAATAATTGAATGACTCATAAATTACCTGCAAAAGCTTATAAATTGAGGGAAGAAGAGTTGTTGACTTGTATGCATTTACTTGCACAAGTAAATAAATGTATCTATTTAAACTAAGGAAAAAAAAATCTAAAAACCAAAACTAAACAAAAAAAAGAAAAACAATCTTATAGGACGAAATCCATGCATTTCTGGTTTGCTAGCTGTTCTGAGGTGACGGAACCATCCAAGAGACTTCTCCTTCAACCTGTCAAAAACCATTTCTTGCGAAATTCTTCTTTCAACTCTTTGGTCATATTATGCATGCATACTTGTAGTTTAACATAACTTTTAGATAACTACTTACTTGTTGAACTTTTACTTTGTCAAGTAGTTGCTCATGACAATTGTCTACAAGGGTTTCTTAAACGGATCAAAATTATGAAAAGCAATATATTGTTAAAGATGTTTTTGAGCTTTCGTATTATCATTAGCCTAACCTGCACAAGAATGTTTCAATAGACTTAAGCTAGTTGCAAACACATAAAAGGTCATATTAGCCATCAGGGGATGTCATTTTAATGCAGCCGTGGCCTGACAAATGTCGGAGTTTCTAGCCGAGAACTTGGCTATTCTAACCTCAATTGATAAATAAGATTTGCTTTCAAATTTTACAAGATTTTGATAAAATAAAGGATTCTTCTTCCCATTAGTTCATGGAAAACCTCAACAAATCATGGTGTTGGTGCTTATGCAATACTCTTCTAGATTACCTGTCACTTCACAAATACATGAAGATTATCAGATTGAACACTTGTAAACCTGAACTTAGTGCTTTCAAATTGCTTAATTGTACGAAAAGTCTTAATCTTGCTTACTTTGTCAAAGTTGGGATTTCAACATTACTCCCCTAACCCCTCATTTTCTTTCATGTTTCTTCCTACTGTTTAACTTCATTACCCGTTGTATAATTAACCTCAGTGAGTTTAACTTTCCATCCTCCACACTGTCTTTTGGAAAGTGCTAATGCTTGAGGTGAAATTGTGCTTTTCATATGCAACACACATGAAACCACCCACGCACGTACACATATGCATACATTTCGTATGGTTATTTTCAAGTAAAATTTGAAACGTTCTTGATTTAGTCTATTTCTTTCTCTTTTAGAGGAAGGTGAAGTGTATTCCTTTCTCTTTAGAGGATGGTGGGGTGGTAGACTTTTTCAGTTTTTCATGTTGTCCAAATGACTCCTCTATTGCCAATACGAAAATTCATGTGAATTATTTTGCATACGTCTCCTATGGTGATTTATTGCTACTTTTTTTTTTTTTTTTTGCTTTTATTTGGGGGAAAGATGGTTTGATTAGTAATAACAAAACCTTTTGATTTAGGAGACGGAAAAAACTTGAACTTTGAGATTTTGTTTTAGCAAGAGAAGAAAAATATATTTTGTTTTATTTCTTCATTCATATATTTTCTTTAAATGTCAAGTACAATTTCTACTCATATTAATTTGCAAACTATATAATGCAATATAGCTTATTATCTGCCATGGAATACATGGCCAAATTTCCCTTATGATCGAACAGAGAAACATAATATTTATTACATGCATGTTATTACAACATAAGCAAGGTGATGGATAGCCATAGGTGACACTATCAAGACTCGTTTTACTTCCACCAATTATATATCTATAATAGATACAAAGGCGTGTCTGCAAATTATCTCAATAATTTATTAACTAATATTCAGTTTGGAAAAGCTCTGATTTGATTAGATGTTTTAAAGGGATTGGCATATCTATTGCAGCTGCTTACAGTTAGATACCGATTTTACACCCACCGTTGGAGATGTCTTGTTTTCTTGATTAATGTTGATGTTAATAGATAAGCTATTTAAAGCATCTACGAGAAGTGTTTGATTTCTTTTTTTTTTTTTTGGGGACAAGAGAAGTGTTTGATTTCGTGGGGCATGGAATAATCAGTCAGTTAAGAAATCAATTTTGATATTCAAATCTAATAATCTTTCAATGGTTGTATTTGACTAGCCATCTGCATGAAAGTAGAATATATATATGGTAACGGTAGAGGAGTTGCCTTCATTGATATTTTAGTGGAATACATATAACACCTGATTTTATGTGGTTGCCGTAGTTAGACAGCAATTTAATTATCCCTTAAGCCATGTGTATCCATTAGTTTTGTGCATATAAGACTCTGTTTGATGACTCGATTCAGTATTTAAATTTAATGAATTCAAAATTTAAACGCGTTTGATAATAAAAAATTAAACATCTGAATTAATTAAGTGACATTGAATTTTTTAGCCAAAACTTATTCCAAAAAATAAGTGCACATATTATTTAATGTGATATACACTAAAATGTATCAGATTTAGTATTTAACAATTCAATAATTTAATAAATTCATATTTCATATTTTAAATTTTAAATTTTAATTTTCAAACTTCAATTTTCAAACTTTAATTTTATCAAACGTACCCTAAGATGTGTATTTGTACACATGGGCTTTTGGTTATTTTTCGATTAGGATATTTTTCAAGAATTTTTATAGTGGGGTGCTCAAAGGTTACCGTTTAGTGAAAATAGTTTACCATCTAAGATATTTATTGTTCTCTCGTATTTAGACACTTAACTTAATTTTACTTTTCCAATTGCTTAACAACTGGGTGACTTTCTTAACGGGTAACTATTGATATTTTGTTAGACAAAGTCATATCTCATGGTTAAGAATTTTGCTCTTTTTTCCCCCTGATTTTACCAACAACTAACCAATTAACTATTCCAATTCCTTTGCCTGCTTCTTCCTTCCGGCCCTCAAAAAGGGTTCAATGAATGAGATACTAATTAATATACGGTCCATACTTGGGGACTGAAAGTCCCAAAATAACATCATTAAAATGAAGACTGATTTTGCCTTTCTACTTCAGCCCTTGTTAACAAGTAATATTTAATTTAAAATGGGGTTATGTAAATATTCAATTTAAGCCTAGTGAACGTAGTAATTTTAAAACCACCAGCTCTTGGGCTGGTGGCCACCATCAAGCTCTTAAGGCTTTGGTGGAGCCTTCCACCAAAATGCCACTTTTGTGGCTCCACTTCAAATCCAGACGGGTACGTAGTGCACTCGTCTGGTCCGGCGGTAGTTTTGTTCCCATCGGTCCCTATAGGCTCAGTTGAGCCTCCCCCATAGATAGAGTAGGAGTAAGAGTAGGGATGACAATTGATAAAAAAGAAAAAAAAAGAACGTAGTAATTTTAAAGCAACTAGGGTTACTGGCCAACAAACTAATTTGAAGAGTCATTTCAATTCTTGAAACACGGTTAAGATTATAGATATATGTTTATAACTTGTATAACCACAATCATTTTTGCCCTTGTTCTATTACTAGTCATATTGACAACTTAATTCGTCTTTCATTTATTTTGCTGAACAAAAGGCAGAAGGTGCATGTATGAATATTAATGAATATTAAAAGTCACAAAGAAAACAAGTATAATCTGAAATAGACTGTTGTATATGAAGAAACAATGTGCTATTCTCAGTATATATAGTTTTCATCCAAGAATTGACTTTAGGCATCAGTCAAGAAAATAACAAATAAAAGATTAAGTACTCAGAATCAAGAATCAGAGCTTAGGAGTACTTAAAGTGTCAAAATAAATTTGATAATGTAAATTTGATAAGTGACAAGCTTTTGATAAAATCAGGGCAACTTAGGATAAAACTTTAATTGGTTAATTTCTACCGTTATCTAGCTAAAATATAGAGGATAAAACTTTAATTGGTTTTGAAAAGTGCGTTTCGTGTAACGCTTTTTTAATAAAAATATAAAAACAATGTAATAATTAATAAATTAGCAATTATTTTTTAGAGTTTTGTAATTAGTCCATCCCTTTTTTATATAAAATAGTTAAGAATGATTAATTAAGACCACTATGTTAACACTATTACATGATATCATAGAAGCAATTTGTATGCAAGAGGACAACAAAGACAGGTAGAAATTAATTTTGAATTGGAATTAAGATCACTTAGATGGTTAAATTAATCACTGGGTGTTATAATGGAATTAAGCAATTTGTATGCAAGAAGAGAACTAAGACAGGTAGGAATTGATCAAGAAGATAAGTAGCCAATTACCAAGACAAAGACAAGGTCAGTGTTTCTACAGCAACATATAAGCTCTCCATTTTGTCGTGTAAAACCAACAAAAGTGACCGCCCATCCACAGCTAAACCAACCCACTATTTGGTCCATATTCTTCTTAATTCTTCTGCTGCTTTTATATCTTTGCTGCCGCCTTCTCTTTTGCTGTATTTTCTTTCATGTTATCAGCAAGAATAACATCAAAATCTTAGTCTTCCTTGGCGGCTAACTAGATGGATGAAACAGGAGGTGGTGCGTCGAGTGATGATGCTAGAACTTGTCCTCGCGGACATTGGAGACCCGCTGAAGATGAAAGACTCAGGCAGCTTGTTGAACAATATGGTCCTCAGAATTGGAACTCTATTGCTGAAAAACTTCAAGGAAGATCAGGTAAAGCTGTTTAGTTAAAAGATTCACCAGTATGTCTTTCCATCTGGGGTTTCTGCATGATGACACGATCAGTTTGCATCTTTTACAATTTCAAGATTAGGGTTGAATTCTCCCTTTACTCTTCTTGTGGTAAAATGTTTGATCTTGCTTACTTCCTCGATGATGTTTAATTTAATCTGGAAGTTCGAAAGAATTTCTCTTTAGTTTGATTTCTTTTTGGGCATTTTTGGTAAGCAGGGAAGAGCTGCAGATTAAGATGGTTTAATCAACTTGATCCAAGGATTAACAGAAGGCCATTTTCAGAAGAAGAAGAGGAAAGACTTCTTGCGGCTCATAGGATACATGGTAACAAGTGGGCGCTTATATCTAGACTTTTTCCCGGTAGAACAGATAATGCTGTGAAGAATCACTGGCATGTTATTATGGCTAGAAGGCAAAGAGAACAATCCAAAGTTTGTGGGAAGAGAAGTTATCATGATACGGTAAACGAATCCAATTCTGCCTCTCATAGCTTTCGACGAAAAAATTTAAAATTTCAAGAAGATTATAGCTCAAAAGTGAGCTTTGATAGCAGTCGGTTCTATGGATTTGATAGCAATCCAATCAAGAACAGAATTTTTTCTGTGTCCACCGCTAGTTCATCTCCTCCCTGGAGTTTTATGAGGCCGAGTATTTCGAATGCAAACAATTCTTTTTCAGCTGATTTGTTGGGAAGAAAAGGTAGCGGTCAATTCAGCTCTAGCTCACTCCGGGGATCTAGAGAAATCACCAATAGTTCTTTAGACCAATCTTTATATCGAAATTATTTGAATTCCTCAATCTTTGGTGGATATGGAAATATAGCCGGTGCATTCAATAACCATGGGCATAAAAGAGCTACAGTAAGTCCCTTCGGTTTTCCAAAAATTGGTGATGGAAATGAAGCAAAAGGTATGATTAAAAGAGGGCTTGAGATTGTTGGTGATAACTCATATCAGTTTGGGAAGAATAGGACAACTATTGAGCAGCAGCAACATCAGCAGGATGATAACGAGTCCATCAAGAAAGAAGACGTTCCTTTCATAGATTTTCTTGGTGTAGGGATCTCTTAACGTATAGTCTTCTCGTTAACACTTCCTTTCGCTATTGCATACATATGCCTTCACACATTGCATGTTTCTTGGCCTGTTTTTAACTTACTGATGTAAAAGTTTTAAGTTAAAAATGATTGATTAGGCTTTTGTTTAGATGCTAAGCAATAGAACTCACCATTTTGTGGCATGTTTTTCGTTTCCTATTGTACAAGTTCTAAGTTAGATGATTGATTAATTTTTTTGGTTTGATGAATAAGCAATAGTTATCCTTTCAAGGCATGTTTTTGACTTGTTTACAAGTTTTAACTTGAATGTCCGATTAGCCTTTTGTTTTATGACTAAGTAACAGTATATTCGTCTCTCATTTTGCTTAGGTAGTGCAGTTTGGAACTCTTCTTTGATCACTACAAGATTGAATGAACTTTGAGATTCATCCATCTTGGTTGGATAAACAGTGTATTTAACCTTAAATCTTTGTCTAATTCCCACACAGATGACTATGATATGCATGATGCGTTTTTTAATACTTTTTTTTTTTTTGTGTAATGATGGAAATTAGGATTTTTTGAGCTACTTTTACGGCATTAATGACGAAGATGCATCATTTCTTTGTAGCAAATATAAGCAGCATCAGGCTAGGAAAGATATAATAGCTTCTTTTGGCAACATCTTGAAGCTCAAAATAGGTAAGTTTGACATGAATATCAGTGTGAGCATTTATATCATTTTCAACAGGATAGAATTAGCCAGGTTTCTTAAAAAGCAAGAAGAAATTGCATACTGTTGAAAGCTATTTGGAACATGCTATCAATGGCTACAAGATTTTTTTATTCAACTCCTTGCCAATATTCTCACACACTCACAATATGTATAAGAAACCATAGTTTCTTAATTGCGTACATCTTAAACCTCAGCTTGATATTTTTCTGTAGGCACTCTTATAGCTACTTCAGCCAAATAGTTTTCCTTCTAGAGTAGATGGTACTTAGCTGGCAAGGGATTTTTCCTTCTTCTCTTCTTGTAAAGAAATTTGGTAAACCCCAAAGATTTGTCAGATTTTTCAAGCCTTAATTAAATAAGCAACTACTGATTATAAACAAAGATCAGATAAGCAATTAGGGTTAGTTTTTTCATTCTGTATTCTGCTTTTATAAGCAATCAAATCGACCTTATAATTATAGGTGTTTTTGTACATCTTTTTTCAAGAGCCCCACAAGTGCTGGAACATGTTTTATCTTTTGAAGGTTGCTCTTGTTATAATGATTTGGTTATAACATTGTTGGCTAGATTTTGTTTGTCCATATCTCTTTGTTTATTTGATTGATAGTACCTTGTGGATCAGTTTTATTGTAGTGATTGCAACGTACAATTTGCTGTTTGGAAATAAATTTTAACTTACCCAAAAAGAAAAAAATCCCCACAGGACTTGCCTTTCAATTTGTACTTGACGGCAAGATTTGCAAAATAATGGGCTTGTATTAATATAGGTAAAAAAAAATTACATAGTTTTAACTTATATACTCTTTCATATACTTACAGTTGAGGAGGACAATCTTGATTTATTCTTGATGGAAAAGATTACTCCTGCCAACTATATTTGTCAATCTAGCAAGAAAATTTGCCTCCAAGACACATTATCTGTAATATTTGCCTGCATTGATGCCCTCTCAGATTTGATTAAGTCTTATACCCATTGGCTTGATTTCAATCTTGAGTTTGGTTCGACATTAATTGAGTCTGGCTAAAAAAAAATCTGATTTGCTGTTTTTTTTTTCAATTTTAGTATCTTATTATGTGTTTTTCTTTTTTTCTTTTTTGGTTTGAACAAGCTTAATTCATGAATTTGGTACAAAACACACAAATAAGTCTGTGTGTATTCCTAGATTTAGTGCTGTATACATATATGTATACGAGTGCAAATACTTCTTTGGCCCTGCAAGCTTTTCATATTTTCCTTTTGAAGAAGACAGCATTGGCACCTAAAAGCCAAAATTGCAAGGGTAATAGAGTCCATCAATAAGGTATCTGCAATATCAACAAATCCCAAGTTTCAATCCACACCACACAAGCCCTTTTCGACATGTCATTTTAACTTTTCTCATCTGTTGTAATTTTAACAAAAATACATAATTTAGTGGATAAAATTTATAGTTTTTTATGAGGGTACAATTGAAAATTTCGAAGTTTCTATAAAATATATGGCGACTTATAAATTCTTTTGGGCACGCCCTTGTACTCAAAACTCTAATTTGTTATTCAATTATTACAGCTAGTAGCTAGTGAAATTAAATGATCTTCAATCACAAGGGAAGAAAAGAAAGGATAAGAAAACTACAACAGACCATACATCTGCAATTTTTGAAAATAATTCTGCGGCAAATCAGATATTTTCCTCCTCCTCCTCCTTCCCAAAATGATGTCAAATTTTATACCCCATTCATTAAGAAACATTCAAAACAAAGAGAGGAGATTGACAAAGAAAATGGAAAGCCATTGGTTTGCCGGAAAGAACCTTTTGTCATTTGGCTTAGATATCGTGAGACTTAATTTATTGCAATTTTGAAGAAATATGTAAAGTTTGTTGATTGATCAAATCATTTGACGTCGTCCCTTATGGACTTTTACATGTCTCTTTTTACTTTTCCCAATTAATCAAGCATCCTGTTGAATACGTTATTGCAGCTGAAAGTTCAAATAGAGAAGAAAAGATCCAAAACAACCTTAAACTTTAAAGGGCCATTTTCTTGATGCTAGTGATCTAGAGGCTTTCTCCTTTGTCCCCAAAAAAAAAAAAAAGGCTATCTTCCCCGACAACAAAAACGCATTGGTGTTCAGATTTTGGATCAAGTAGTGTTGCTTCTAATGCTTCAAAATTACATGGAAACAATTAAATGTAATGAGCTTTGAACTCATAGAATAAGTAGTAGCATTGTTATATTAATCCCCCATTTGGTACATCGAAATGTATAGAATGGAAAGGTCTTTCCATCCAAAATATTTTTCCAGTGAGAATGATATGGAAAAAAAATTTTCATTCCAATGTCTGATATGTATGTTAGAATGGAATGTCCATCACATTTTCCATGTTTGGCATAACAATTTTCAGATGTTAGAATGGAGTAAAATATGTATAAAATTGACTTAATTGCTCTGATAAAATCTATTTATTTTCATGCTATGCTATTTGTTACCTTATACGAGGAACTTTGACCTTTTTTAGGTACATTATGAATAACTTATGTGCTTATTAAAATAATATGATTATTATATTTTATTATTTTTGAAATATGAATATGAATATTCATTTTAATTTTTTGTTTTAAATGATAGTGTAATTACTCGCTTACAAAAAATTAAATCACATGAAGCTAAACATTCATATTCTTTTGTTATTATTTTTTTTTCATAATTTATGTCAAGTGCCAAAAAATCCTTATACGTTTGCACAAAAGTTTAAAAGAACAATATCTTAAAGTCAGCAAAGAAAAATATTTTTAAAATAACTAGAATAGTTTGTTAAAAAACTATGGTCAATTATTGATTAAACTAACAAAAAGCCTACTAATTGATAATAGGACAAAGAGATGTATGAGGATAAGTTTGACCCCAATAATTTTGGACATTCCAAGATAAATGTGAGGAATTGTGAGGAATGATTTTTCAAGAAAAAGTTGGAACGAGTTTTTGAGGGGGAAAGGCGATCTATACCAAATATGGGAATGGAACGAACAAGCCAAAAAGGCCTTTCTATTCTAGGCGATTCTTATGTATCAAACAATGGGTAACGATTTGTCAGGCACTCGTTAACTAACAAACATGTGAAAAGTTACAAGTAATCTAACCTAAATGTTACTTAAACATTTAACAATCTTTGATACAATCGTAATGAAATCTACTACCTTTCTTCACTAGCAAAGGAAGAAATGAGAACCTCACGAAAAAAAGAAAAAATCTATTTCTGAATTTCTGGCTTATAAGCCTCTGGAATATCTTGATCTGTTTCTTCTCCATAGTTCATAGAGACAAACTTCATGAAACCCTTAATCTTATAGTCAATTTTAACTTTTCACCCCTAGCTTTGGCTTTTGACTAATACCTACAACCAACATCTCAACCCACTACTCATTTTCTTTCAAATAATAGATCTTAATTTCAATGTACAATCATGAACTATCATGACCCATTTGCAGTTTGTACGTTACACTAGCAATTGTACCACCTAAATATCTTGTTTTATCAATTTCTAGAAAGTTTCTTAATTCGGTTGAAAACTAATGAGACATTTGAAAATGAAAGAATTTTTTATCCTTAAACTAATAAGGGTGTTTTGATAAACATATACAGATTAAATGTACTAAAGCTTTTCGTCAAAACTGAGTTAGAGAAATCCCTTAAGCGATCAACTAATCTGACCAGTATGTTACAAAATGATAGTATAAGATAGTGTTTAATTAAATTAATAGTTTTCACAGCAAGCACCTTTTTTTTTTTTTTTTAACCATGACCTCCTATTTACAATCTCTTATGCCTTACCATTCAATCCCATCCTCCCCAACAAGAAAAAACACAAAAAATCATTAAATTTAGCTAGTTATATACACACACACACACATATATATATATATATATTTATATAATACTAACACGTATACTATCCTACTACTCTAGAAAAAAAAATAGTGAAATTTGACTCGGTTACATAGGGATTGGCCATCTTCACTAATTAGAGGGGTGCATTGAACTCCCGACCTGCAACCAAAATTCCTCTTAATAGTCAACTTGCTTTTGACACAAATTGATTGTGCCCATGAGACAAACAACCTAAATTTGATGAAAAGTTCTTTATTACCAACAAAAAGATTAATAAAAGTTCTTAATAGTGCTAAACTACAATTACTACTACACTTTAGAGCAAAAGACAAGCAAGTACTAATTTTTTTTTAAAAAAAATATTACGAATATGAATGTTAAACCACTTAAATTTTACCTAACTTATCATGTATATACACACATTAACAACTATTACCGTCCCTTGCATTTATACAATTTTCCTAGGTAATTTTACCTTTCCAAAAATCTAACTCCTAAAATACATTTTAACATGTGCCCAATGGGCACCAGTAAGACAAATCCAAAAAAAAAAAAAAATTAGATTTACGCATCACAAAAACACCCCAAAATTTAATGAATGCATAGAGGAAGAAAGAGAGAGATACATACTAATCAAATAAGAGAATTTCATCAAACATTTATAATTATTAATTATTTCATGATGTTATAGTTTTTATTAGAAAATAATTAAGAAATTCATCCGCTTGCAGCTGCATGCTTTTATTGATGTGCTACAAAATAATAGTAGTACAAGGTGATCCAGTCGCAAAAAAAAATTAGGTTACCCTGTACAAATTGTTGATAGGTTCCGAAGGCATATTACAAATAAGCCAACAGAAGAAAAAGACAAATTCACTAAAGTCAGGCCCTTAGATTCATTCTGCAGAAGTTCGAGGAGTGGTGAAATAGAAGGCAACTAGCTAGATATGTGCTATTAGTCTACGGGTTAATTCCACTTTGTCCCCCCAAACTTCGGACGATTATCCACTTAAGTCCCTAAACTTCAAAATGGGACACTTAAATCCCTAAACTTATAAATACCTCCCACTTAAGTCCCTGAACTTATAAAATGGGACACTTAAATTTCTAAACCCTTATAAAATGGGACACTTCGACCACCAACGGCATTCAGGATTTGTTAACAATTTTCCTTAAGTGGGAGGTATTTATAAATTTAGGGACTTAAGTGTCCCATTTTGAAGTTTAGGGACTTAAGTGGGTAATTGTCCAAAGTTTAGGGGGACAAAGTGGAATCTTCAACAAATTCTTTTTCTGTCCTTTCTGATGATTAAGTTACTTTTTTGGAATATAAGAGGGGTAGCTCGTGCTCCTAATTTAAGGCGGTTAAGGAAACTTATTAAATTGTATGATCTTCAATTGGTGGTTGTTGTTGAACCTAAGTTGAGGGTGGAGTCAATTACTGATATTAGAATTAAATTGGGGATGGATTGTTGCATGTTCAATCATTGGGGTTCTGTTTGGATTTTCTACCGGTCATTGTTTACGTGTCAGATTACAGGGGAGTCTCCCCAACATATAACTATTAGAGTACAATCTCATCTTTTCCAAGACTCCATTATTTTGTCTTGTATACACGCGAAGTGTACGCAGCAGGACAGAGAGGATTTGTGGAATGCACTTTTGCAGGATAAACCCGCCTTCAATCCTTGGTTTTTGGTGGGGGATTTCAATGTGGTCACAAATACAGAGGAGAAGAGGGGTGGATTGCCATTTAGACCGTCGGAGGGATCAGACTTTCTGAATTTTATGGCGCTAGCTGGTGTCAGTGATGCGGGATTCTCTGGGTCAAGGTTTACATGGTGTAATAATCGTTCGGGAACGGCGCGGATCTGGAAGCGTCTGGATCGCTTACTTCTGTGTGGAAGTGCAATGGAGCTACCGTACCAATTCATGGTGCAACATTTAGGCCGTGACCCGTCGGATCATGCTCCCTTGTTGCTATCGGTGGATACGAGGCTAGACAATAAACCCAAGCCGTTTCGTTTCTTAAACATCTGGACCACTCATCCTGATTTTCTGGGGGTTATCAAGGACTGTTGGGTTCATCCAGTCAATGGCTCTCCTTTGCAAGTATTGGCATCGAAGTTGAGGAATGTTAAAAATGCCCTCAAGCAGTGGTCTAGGACGACATTCGGGGATATTTTTGAAGGGGTACGTAGTGCAGAGCGTGTGGTAACCGAGTCTGAGACAGCATACGACCTCGATCCTACTGAGCAGCGACGGAGCGAGTTACATCATGCTCGGGCTCGATTGCGCCGAGCGCTTGTAGTTGAGGAGGGTTTTTGGAGACAAAAGGCGCGGGTTAAGTGGCTTTCGGACGGAGATAGGAACACCAAATATTTCCACTCCTTGGTTACGGAAAGGAGACGTAGGGCAGTAATTCATCGAGTCAGGGGTACTGCTGGAGAGTGGATCGAGGGGGAATGCCAAATTGGGGAGGCAGCGGTGGGTTTCTTTAAGGATCTTTTCACGGCAGAGGGGGATCTTCCCTCCCTTACCGGTCTGGAGATCATACCTAAATTGATAACAGACCAGGAAAACTCACGGTTAACGGACATTCCATCTCTTACAGAAGTTAAAGACATAGTCTTTGCTATGGATGGAGAGAGCGCAGCCGGCCCGGACGGGTTTACAGGGAAATTCTTTACCTTTGCTTGGGAGGTAGTGGCATCGGATTTATACCGGGCGGTTGTCAGCTTTTTCTGCGGTGCTGAACTACCTAGGAGTATCACGGCTACCTCAATTGTGTTGCTGCCAAAAGTGGAGAACCCCCAAGATTTTAAGCATTTTCGTCCAATCAGTCTGTGCAACTTTACTAACAAAATCATCTCCAAGCTGTTATCGGCAAGGTTGGCGATGATATTACCCCGGATTATATCTCCACAGCAAAGCGGGTTTGTCCAAGGGAGGCAGATTACAGATAATTTCTTGTTAGCTCAGGAGTTAGTAGCCGATATCGGGAAATCAAATCGGGGTGGCAATGTGGTCATCAAGTTAGACATGATGAAGGCTTATGATAAAGTCTCATGGCCCTTTCTCCTACAGGTGCTACGATATTTCGGATTCAGTGAGACCTGGATAGACATGATTTGGCGCTTAATATCGAATGTGTGGTTCTCGGTACTTGTTAATGGTGGTTCAAACGGTTTTTTCAGATCTTCACGGGGTTTACGGCAAGGGGATCCAATTTCACCAGCCTTATTCGTTATCGGAGCTGAGGTGCTGTCTAGAACCCTCAACACGCTACCCACACAAAGAGGATTTACTCCGTTCAAAGTTCCTCCTCATTGTTCTATAATTACGCATTTGGCATTCGCCGATGACGTGATTATCTTTTCCAGTGGGGCCAAGTCATCCCTACGTCTGATTAAACGGGTTTTGGATGATTATAATGAGGCATCAGGTCAGCGAATCAACCCTCAGAAGAGTTGTTTCCTTACTCATCCACGGGCACCATCTCAGAGGGCAGCGGTTGTTAACCAGATACTAGGGTATAATAAACGCGACTTTCCAATACGGTACCTTGGTTGTCCCTTGTATACCGGAAGGAGCAAGAAGGTTTACTATACGGATATATACAATGCGGTGGCGAATCGGATTTTGAGTTGGAAAAACCAGATATTATCGCTAGGAGGCAGGGTGGTGTTGATTCAGAGCGTGTTATCCTCTATGCCAATTCACTTGCTGGCAGCCGCGTCCCCTCCAAAAGGGATGTTGATGGTCATAGAGAAATTGTTCGCCAAGTTCTTGTGGGGATCTTCGAATTTCGGGGATAAATTCCATTGGATACGTTGGGCAGATTTGTGTCGGCCGAAGGATGAAGGGGGTGTAGGCCTGTGGGGTTTGAAACAGGTCTACGACTCATTTTCCATTAAACTCTGGTGGAAATTTCGACAACAACAATCATTATGGGCAAAGTTTATGTCCCAGAAGTATTGTGCAGGTCATCACCCTTGTCTTGCTGATATTGGGCATCCGGGATCCCAAGTTTGGCAGAGGATGGTTACAATGCAGCGTTTTGGGGAGGATAATATTAGCTGGGTAGTTCAGGAGGGGGCTTTGGACTTTTGGCATGATAATTGGATGGGGTCAGGTGCGCTTTGTGACAAGGTTGAGGTCTTCCATGATCATTCGGTGGTTGATTTTGTAGATCGGCGGGCTTGGAATGTGGACATGCTCCATCAATTCTTGGATGGAGAATTGGTTACGCAGGTTTTGGAGATTGACCCTCCTACCGATAGGGGAAATGATACAATGGTATGGGCATTGACGAACTCGGGTGTTTTTTCCACTGCATCGGCTTACTCATTGATCCGTCAATCCAATGACAATTCTTGGCTTTTTGGTCGTATATGGCAGCAGGGTCTTCCAGTCAAGGTTTCTTTCTTTATGCTGCGACTACTACAGGGGAGGCTCCCTCTTATGGATCGCCTAAAGAGGTTTGGGGTTTGTGGCCCATCTAGATGCTTGTGTTGTCAGAATCCCCAGGAGGAGGATTTGAATCATGTGTTTTGCTCAGGAGAAGGGGCACGATTGGTCTGGCGACACTTCGAGAGTACTGCTGGTGAGTTTAGTGGGGTGCATACGGTGCGTCATATGGTGTGGTCTTGTTGGTTAAGGAGGGGGACTAATGATCGTGTAAAGTTTTTGCATAATATACTTCCTTCGGTGGTATGCTGGGTTTTATGGAAGGCTAGGAATGAAGGGGTGTTTGAAGGTCGGAAGATGAGGATCAGGCCTACGGTGAATCGGATTGTTCAGTTTCTGCATGATTTCCTTCAGTCACGGTTCCCGGGGGTGCAGCCTTCTGCCCCTACATGGGAAGGGTTGCTTCTCGAATTAGGTAGTCATCAAAGGCGGATGGTTATTAGGCCAGTTTACTGGGTAACTCCACGTAGAGGCTATAAGTTGAATTCAGATGGATGTTCTCGGGGGAACCCAGGAAGGAGTGGGGGGGGTGGGCTTGTGCGGGATAGTCGAGGAAATTTTGTATTCGGCTACGCGGAGCCCTTCGGGGTGATAACCAGCATGCAGGCGGAACTTCGAGCGTTGCTATGGGGCGTTAGACATTGTGTGATTCGAGGGTGCTTGGAGTTACACTTAGAGGCGGATTCTCTCACCCTGGTTCACATTGTTCAAGGGACTAGTGCTTGTCCTTGGCGTTTACAGAGAGATCTGGATGAGTTGATGATGTTCAAGCAATATTTCACATCGATCACACACTGCTACAGGGAAGCAAACGCACCTGCAGATCATTTGGCAAATTTTGGTGCTGATTCTAGTGCAGGTCATGTGTTTAATACATTCTCAGAATTGCCGCAATTGGTTAGGGGGGCTATTAGATTAGATCGATTAGGATTTCCTACGTTTCGTACACGGTGTCTGGCATGAATTGGAATAAGAAGCAGAAAAGGCCAATGAAGGTGAAAATGGCGGTTAGAAGGACATCAAGGGAGGAAGATTGACTGCTAAAATCTTCAAAGATCATCCTTCAGATTCACTGGAAGACATCCTGATATGGAAAAATGAAGATTTAATCTTAATTTCAGTTTTTAAATGCTTAAACTTTCACTAGCTTGTAAATTTATTGTCAAATTGTGGTTTGATGGCAGGGAGTTTCGTCCTTTTTTAAGGGGAAACTCTGCCGAAATTTTTATAAAATAATAAAATAAAAAAAAAAAAAAAAACCCTTAGTCTACTGCAACTGCAGTACAAAATAAGCGACAAAATGGACTCTAGTCACTAAAAATCAATTAGCTAGGGATACCCCTAATGAAGCTTTTAAGAGTGCTCAATTACAAGTGCTATTACAATTAAGATTATTCCAATGGACAAATGTACAATTAAGGAACAATTTTTTCATTACAAAATGCTCCTTTCATCTCATTTCGATAGTCTTGATTTTTTTCTTTTATACAATTTAAGAAAAATTAACTAACTTTATTGGAAGAGTAGAATCTACTCTATTGTTTTTCTAAAATACTCACGATAGTATTAGGAGCATAGTCAATCATTATACTTTTATATTAACTACGACAATAATACTAATAAAAAATTGCATCATTTCAAGGCTTGAAACAAAGAAATTATTGAATAAAGTTGGTTATACTTATGATAAAAAAAGCACATTAAATAAAGGTATTTTAGAAAAGTTAGAAGTTAGCTACTATATTTTTCAATTGAGAAATGGACTATTATTTTGGACAAATAAAAAAAAAACTATCTGGTGGCACGGAGGGAGTAATCAATAAAATCCATCAACATACAACTAACTTCATTATTAATATGCTTCATTCAAAATAATTAGCCTAAACTACTCAAGTAATTAATAAAGCCATTTATCACAAAAATTTTTGGAAATAAAAAATAAAGTCCTTCACCAACAAGAAAGTAGAAAACGACAAAGCCACTAAGCTCCAGGTGGTCACATAGCCCAGCCACATGATACGGTACAAAACTGCGAAGTCTGCAAGGCGAGAATTCCACGCCACTCTACTCAGTACCCACTGTTCCCTCCACCAACGTTGCATTGCATTTCTGCTTTCTCCTCCTTCTTTTCCCAGTTTCCACCGTCGTCTATTGTCCTCCTTCCCTGAGAAAAATGTCGGCATTCATGGATCCGGCGATGCATTTCCCCGTGAAAACCACCGCTACGTTCTCTGTTTCCAAGCCTGGGCTGAAGCTGGACCAGATTGGGCTTGCAAAAAAAGCCATTGCCCCCTCGAAGAGCTCGACTGTTGTACCAACTATTGCTTCGAGAATGGAGACGTCCGATACCCGTATCCACCACTTGATCGAGAAGGAAGTAGCAGTGGTGGTGCCCAGTTGCTTCGACGCCCTGTCAGCTGCTCTGCTGGAGAAAACCGGGTTCAAAGCTGGCTGTATCTCCGGTTATGCTCCTTCTGCTTCCCTCCTCGCAAAACCCGACCTCGGTTTGCTCATGTCAGCTTCCCATTTTCTCTCGTTTTGTTCAATATATATATTTTTACATGTCTCAGTTTTTCATGGCTTTACTTGCAAAAATGTCTGGTTGAAGCGGTCGAGCCCTAAAGGGTTCACCGGATGATTTCCAGATTGTTTTGTGGGAATTAATGAAGTGTATTTTTGGCATTTTAGGCCACCGGAAATGGCAGAGAGGGCTAGGTCGGTTTGTTCCGCAGTGCCATTCATGCCTATCATTGCTGATGCTGGTAAAGTTTCCACAACGCTTTTGTGTATTTTGGTTTTTGTTTTTTTTATGGGCTTTTATTCTTCATGGAGAGGAGTACGTACTACTTTCATTGCATAATGTAAATGAAATAGGTTGTTATTATACTTTTTATATTTGGGTGAATTTTTGATTAGTTAATCTTCTTTTAATCAGGTTTTATGTTTGTTCGCTAGGAGTATTTGCTATTTTTATTAGTGTATATGTTAATAAAAAATAAGAATACAAATATTTATCGTTCTTTTCTTTTTTCTCTCTTTTTTTTCTTTTCTTTTCTTTGCCTATGTTTTTTCATGCTTAATTAGTAGGGGAGTAGAAAAACATTGACAAATAGTTTTAAGAATATTCACAAGAACCAAAATGGTGGTCTGCCAGTAAGGTTGAACTACTAAAACTTATTGATAAACGACAGCATTATGGTTTAAGCCCTTTTCTACTGAGTTATTCCTTTGTCCTAGCAACAAGCATTGTAGGATTTACACTTTTTCTTTCAATTTTTTTTTGTTCCTTGAGTCATGCATTAACTGTAGTAGATAATCTGTTGTACAAAGATCGTTTTTCAGCAACTCGTAACACTTTCTTGGTTCTGCAAAAACTATGTTGTGTGCTTTGATAAATTATCAAATTTAGCACAGCCAAGTCGAAAAAGAAAATATGGAGTGATATTTTTCTGAATTTATTAGTTGATTGGATGTTGAGTTTAGCTATAAGTTGGAATTCAAATTGTAGTTTTAGGATGTATAACTGTTTTGGATTTCTTAATTTTGGCTGTAATTCATTAGCTTTCCAAAAGATATTAATTTTTTCGGGGTTCAAGGTTAGAGAAATTGAAGTGCGCCCTTCCTTGACTGGATGAGTACTTCCATGCTCTCTTAACCTCATATTGTGTTTTTTTGCATGATGTAGGATATTGTTCATTCTTTTTGGACTGAGAGCTGATGCAAACTCTGATTAGATCATATCCGCTGGAAAATGTGTTGCTTCTGTTGAATCATTAAGATTTTGAATATATTACTTCTTTGTAGCTATTCCAGAGTGGTGCTTACTGATTTTGCATTATTTACTTACAGAAAGTGATGTGTTGCATAATTTTTTGTTCCAGAATCTGGTGGTGAGAATGCTCTCAACATTCAGAGGACCATCAAGGACTTGATTGCTGCAGGTGCTGCTGGTTGCTTCTTGGAGGTAAATATTAATATTCTGCTTGGAAATGAAATCTCCAGCCCAACTTGGGTGAAATTAAGAAGTCCTATTGTTTTCCTTTCCATGAGTTGCATGAACTAATTCCTGGATTTCTCGTACCTACCAGGATCAGGCATGGCCTAAGCCAAGTGGTAATTTGTCTGATCCTGTTCATTTTTACGTTGTTTGATCAAGAAAAATGATTCGAGTGTTGCTCCTCTCTGCATTTGGTTATACGACACAAACTAATTTTCCTATTCTGGTTGTTTATGGTTGTCCAGGACACATGCATGGCAAACAAGTGCACTTGATTGTTTCTCAGTTCAACTAATTTATCACCTAGCGATTCAGTGATCCTAAACCAAAAGGAAAACGCAATGTGTTGCTATTCATGACTAACTATTCAGTTCCATCCGAGACATGGATGGCGTTTTACATTTCCTATCAATTTGAATATGGAATGACATTTTATCATTTCCTTATGAATCCTTCCCTTCATGTAGAGGAACACTCAAAAAGGTCTAAAAGGCAGGGTCATGTGATTGGTTTTGGTTCGTATGTTTATTTACCATCCACTCTCATTGCCGAAAGACACTATTGCATGAGGTCGAATGTCTTGTGGGAAGTGTGGCAGAAGTAAGCTGATATACCTATAATTGTTAGACACAATATCCTAACATTAATTACAAAGATGGTTAAGTCCTTTGGAGACCAGTATGGTTGTAATGTTTACAACAAATCAGACTGTAGAGCCCTTAACCACTCCTCAGGCTGTATAATAGGGTACATATTTTCTTCCACACTTACCATTTCCAAAATGGCAGCAAGTAAAATGAAGTGGTATGGCTACGTTTAATAGGCTTTCTTGCATTGCTCCTGCATCATTATAGTTTCTTCTGCTGCACCAGTGAAACATTTGGACTGGATTAACTGTGAGGGGAACATCATGATTATATACGTCATTTAGGAGGATGGAAAGTATTATTTGTTTACACTGTCCTTTCCTCTCTTGCTGGAACTCATCTGACCTCCTCTCTCTCTCTAGGAGACAATGATTTTGACAAAATGTATACATGGATTAACTTAAGTGTCATTGGACAAGATTGATGAAATAGGTATGCAGCGATTCCAGTTCCATATACTGGAGAAATGCATGTCATTTGACTGGGGAAATATTTTTATATAAATGATAATTCAACTCATAGTTTCAGCTGAGGTATTTAGTGCTCCATTGCCCAGTTCATTGCTAGCAACTCTGATTTTATTAGGATGACACTTTGACTACAGACCAGGGCCAGAATTTTCATGAGTTTGTGTTCTTAACGGTCCATTTTTCTTTTTTCTGGTATGCATTTCATGAATAAACTCAAACAATATTCTATAATGCATGTAGTGCAGAAGAGTCTATAGGCATTGGGGTTGTTTTAAGATTTATCTAGGTAGCATGAATTTGTAGCTTTGCTTCCATTTACTTCCCAGTATATGTGTTTTTAGCTTCTTATACTGTAGTTAATTCGTTTTCCTTCAACGTTTGTCACCACCACTAAGGGAGCTCTGTCTCTGTCTCTCTCTGCATATGTGAAGCATAGTAATAAATCAGTTACCAAATATTCCCCAGGTTTTATTTTTGTTTAGCCTTGCTTATGAGAATATTTGTACAACATATAAAACTTCAATGTTCAAATGTCAATTATCAAGTTTTTGCTGCATACATGCAAAGATTATGTGTATTTTTTCCATTTTTAGTATTAAAAGAAAAGGATGGAAGGAGAGGATGAGCAGTTTTGTTCCAGAGTTGCGTATGTATTAGACCCAAATATGTAGTTACTACAGATAACCCTTTTGCACCAAGAGATGTACACATGCAAAGAGAAACTTTTTGGTTGCAAAGATATTGGTGATTAGGGGATCGATATTGTACCGATCCCCTCCATTCCGATTACGACTCGGCCAATTCGTATCGGAATCAGCCGATATTGCGAACCATGGGAGTGTTAGCTCAAATAACTAGTACATGTATAACTAGGGAACTTTTTGCTTCCGCAGGTTCTGATTATTAACTTAACTAACTATAGATTTTACTTGGCAATATTATCCTTCAAATCATCAGTTTTTTCCTAAGCTTTTCATCAATACGACTATGTTCCATATGCCTATCATCCACAAACATCAAACATCTGTTCTAGAAAAGGAATATTTGATAAAGATCTATGTAATCAGTCAGCCTAAGCCTTTCAAAATTGATTTTCAGAAACGCAATAGGAGCAAATATCTTGAACGTAGTTTAAATTAGAGGAGCTTCAAGGTGTAAGTAACTACTGGACTGCCTGAGAAATGCAGAAATGGCACATTCAGGTCTAGAGAAGATGACATTTGTTCCAAGTGTAAGCTTAAGGATTAGAATTCTTTTAGTTCATTTCTGAAGGCTACAAATGCACTGCTTGTGCTAATTTTTTTCTACATTTTCCAGTGTGCACGCTCATGATACCAAGATTGCAGGCTGGAGCTGATGCTTCCTTAGTGGAGACACCAAGATCCCTTGAGGAGCTCATAGAAATTGGAGAAAAAACTACTGGATACAGAGTATGTTACATGGTAGAAGGTGGTGTAACTCCCATGCTTACACCTGAGGAGCTCAAATCATATGGTTATCACTTGATTGTTCATCCGTTGACAACTCTTTATGCCTCTGCACATGCCATGCTTGATGTTCTGAAGGCACTGAAGGATGAAGGATCTACAAGGGATCACCTGGACAGGATGGCTACTTTTGAGGAATTCAATCAGTTGCTGAGTTTGGGTTCTTGGATCAAAGCTTGAAGCTTGGATCTCAAACTTGAGATATGGTGCATGCAAATCATGATGCTTCCTGGCTTGAATCCTGATCTTGTGGAAAGCATAGAAAGACGTTGAGAAGGTGTAACAGTACTTTTAAACTTTTGCAAATCTGTAAGCAAATTTTGGTTATGATGTCTGTCTCATTGGAGAGAATTTCATTGTTTGGTCATGCAAAGGCTCACTGCAGAGATTTTTACTAATCGTGTGCTCTTGTTTGCTGCTGATGAGATGTTATCTTCAATATGGATGATATATCAAAGTTTGGACTTGAAATGTGAAAGAGGCCTGTGAAGCAAATATACTTGAGCTGTCACAAAATAACTCCACTACTATGTTAAGTGGTGGACTGATGAAGATTCTGACGTTTGGCAGTTTATTACTTCATCATTACTCTATAAAAATTATGAATCTTGGTATTGGGGAGTGTATGTGTAAGTACTTTTTTATTTAAATCTTTGTTATTCCTAAATTACCCTCATGTCTTTTAATCAGAATTTTTACATTTTAATGTGGCACTAATTAAAAGAAATAAAACACTCCAATTGATTACATCTTAATAGTATTGGTAATGATAATTAAAAATTGCTCATTAAAAACTATTTACTTACCATTGGACTCCATCTCCAATAATTATACGTGTCAAAATTTCTTAATTGAAGTATGAAAAATTTCTCATTAGTCATTAGTTGAGATTGTAAAAAAAAAAAAAGAAAGTCAATGTCAAAAAATAGACACTCTTTAGAAAATGGAGAAACATACAAGGAGAAAAGAACCCTTATTATCTATATATCTTTATACAAATTTTACGAGCAAATTTTACAATTATGCACTTTTTACTAATATGAAAAATTTTTCATGTTGCACCCAATGGAATTTCAATATACAAAAAGTGATGACACCTTTATAACTGAAATAGCAGTATTAAACTGGAAAAAAGAAATCTGAAACAGTATCATACAAACCACTATTATCATTAATAGCAATCGATCAAAACAAGAAGAACCAAAAAAAATTGAAAACTATTTATAAAATGACATAAAGTAAATAGCAAATGAATTAAAAGCTAGAATACAATTAAAATAATACCAAAGACAACATTCAAATCACTGATATCTAGGAGAAGACAAACATTATTATTGACAATAACATAGTAATTTTTCATTTGTATTGGTTTGAGCAAACCAAATCCATCCATCAAGCCAAAAACCATCTCCAATGATAAAATAAGAATTATAATAAGAGTAAACATTAAATGAAGAATGATAAAATGAAAATGATATTCAAATTATTTTTAATGATGCCCAAAAAACCCTTATTTTTTCTAATGATTACATATATTTATTGTATTACAATATTAGTGAACAATGGAAGCTGTTATGAAATGAAAAGCTTTAAATTAAGTAAATTTCATTTATGGTGACAATTGTAATTAGACATATTTAGTGCATTCCAATAATTGATAATAATGATAGCGTTTATGGATTAAAAGTTGTCAATTAAAAAATAAAACACTGCAATATACAAAAAATTAATATTAAAATTGTTAATTAGCCACAATTCTCATTCCAATTCCATGATCATCAAAAAAACTAATAGTAAAACCAAAAAGATATTGTGCTCAAATGAAAAAAATAGACTTGTTGCTTTGGCTTCGCATTGGATTGTGCTAAAAATATGAATAAAAGAAAAGAAAAATAGAAAAATTCTAACTATCTCTATCTATAAAATTTCAATTGTTAGAATTTACAAGTCAAAAAAACTTTACATGGTGGATCATTTATACTCTATTATTGACAAAAATAGAATTAACATAATATAAAGAATTCAAATGACATGTATGTTTATTTTTCTAACTTAATTATATTCTTTGTTTATAAAAAATTGTAGTGATTGTGGTTTATATGCAATAGAATCATGAATATACAATAATTTTGGTAAAACATGATATTATCAATATTTGATATGTTAGAGTTTTAGCTATAAATCAAAAAGTATTTGGTTCCTGATTTCAAATTCAATCCTAAGGGACATGTCAACTACATTGGAATATTTTCTACCTCTTTTCATTTAATAAATTTTTAAAATTAACTAGCTTAAAAAAATAATATAAAAATACTATATTATGATGTTGATGATCAAAATTTCATAAAAAAATTTTAGTATTTAAAGAATAATATATTTTAAAATATTACAGCCACATGCAAAGCACGTGAACTATTACTAGTGAAATAAAAGAATGGGAACCAAAAGACACTTGAACATAAATTATAACCATTTCAAATATAGCATTATGTAAAAGCTTCTCATTAATCAATTCATTTCCATGATTTCAGAATTGACCCAAAAAAAAAAATCACCCTCGGCATTAATCACTCCTTGTTTAGGTGGTTGATTCTTCTGATAATTAGATGATAGATTCTCCCTTTTGAAATTTATTTCTACAACTTAATCTAGATGAACCCTCTTTTCTTTTTCTTTTTTATTTTTGCAGATGAAATTGCTACTCGGAAAACTTATTTTTAGCATTTGAAGAAATAAAGCCACGACTAGCTCAAACAATACAATTGAAACCCTTTTGCACGTATAAGCTGAAAAACAATTGCTGTTGTATAGTGGACTATTAATCAACCTCAAATAAATGGCTTACTGCTTCCAAAACGTAACAGTCAATCTGTGATATTCAACATAGATTAACATCATTGTACCTGGTGCTGGGGTGGGTTGTATTTGATGAAGTTGACAGAAGCAGGTGCCATCTATTTAGTAATGAACTTAAGTCAAGTTTAAAAGTGATTTAGACTGCTAATACTTAGAAAATAACATTCAAAAAGGAATATAGTATGAATTTGGAAGAGGTCATCAATTAGGTAATAGCTGACTTTGCTGATAATTAAAAATCATCTCTTGAAAACTAAAATCTACCCAAGTCTACATGTGTGTGTGAGTGTGTGTAGGTATATAATTTTCTAGGTGGCAATATTCAGTCCAACCTTCAGGAAGCTAAGCAATTGGACCCCCTATGGTAAAATAAATAGGTTCGTAGTCAGTTTCTACAATGAAAGGGGAAAAAAAAAAAACTGAAGCCACATAGAAACTGCCACCCCTTAAGAATTTAATCCAATATATGTACAGTATATTACTGTTCTGTCCCTTCTAGAAAGTAATATAAGTTTGTTAATCTTTTTTTTTTTTTTTTTTTGTCGAAACGATAAGATGATTTCATTGCTTTAAAGGTAAAAAATTACAAGTACGAGCAACGGCTCGATCGAACTGTACACACTAGTGTTCAAAGACACTGAGGAAGCTGTCGCTCCTCATCCACAATAATGCTTAAAGCATCAACACTCATTTTTTTACTGACTATCATTTCTTCTTCCCTATTCAAAACAAAAGAGCACATGCGAAACAATCTCTGTAACTGAGAGATGTCTTCAAGTACTGTTGCTATTCTGCTGTCCGCTGGACTCTGGTGTTTCAATTGTCTCCATAGTTCTTTGTTACCAACTCTCAGCTTAAGATTGCTCCACTTACGATGCACTGCTTTACACAGCACTAGTTTCAGCGCCAGAGCTTCATCTAGGAGTTTATTTCCAGAACTGATGTCTTTCATTACCCACCCTATCATCGTATTGCTTGCAAAAAACTTAACTGTGACTCCAATTCCCATGAATAGCTGCCCTTGTTTCATGGTTGTAGACACCTCCATTAGCACTTCTCCTTCCTTTACATAACTCTGATCCTGAGTTTCTTGCCTAGGGGCTGTTTCTTCTGTGCTCTCTCCTTCCCTCTTGCACTCTAGCTGCTGCTGCTCTAGCCAATTAGAATGTGCTTTCCTTATATATTTGAAGGGAGGATCAACGGTAGTGTTCTCGAATTCTCTTTTGTTTCTTTCTTTCCACACCTGCCACAGGATGTTCGCAGTTAAGCCAATGTGTTCCATCCCTTCTGTCCTGTGCCCTGCTTCTGAGATTCTTAGCCACCCCTTTTGAAATCTCCAAAAGTTTGTTAATCTCACTTGTCAGACTTGAACAGAAAACTACTTTTATTATCCAAAAGATTGTGTTTTTGTTAAATTGAGTTTATTATCTAAAAAAATGTTCAATTATATCAATTATATACCTCTTGCACATTGATCAGAATTTTTGGCCACATCCTACTTTATGTACCCCCTAAATTGTAAGTAACTGGATAAATGTATCATACAATCTAAACCTAAATAGATACCTTTTATTTGCCATCTAGATGTAAATATCTAGGTGAACTGCGGTATCTAAATCGATATAGAAAGAAACGAAAAACTCCACCAAATCGCCTTGGATGCATCTATTATGTTTTTGACATATTATGGATATTCTAATTCCATGAGTCTAAATATTCTAATCCCTTTCACGTCCTACTCCAGTGTTTTACATTTTTGGGTTATCATGTTCTAATTCGGTTGATCCCAACACTATCATTTGTTTATTAATTTAATTCCAATATATGTCCTAATCCAATATTTTACTCAATCTGTATTTGGCTTGTACCAACAAATAATCCCAAATGGTTGCTTATAAATGCATTCTCAACAATTAAACAAATAATGAAATTGTCCTATGCAGTTAACTTGTAATAAAGGGTGCTATGACAGATAAATAGACAAATGTCCAGAATATAATTTTCCTACATTTTCTTCCTCAAAAGCCAGCTTATATTAGTCTTTCTTCCTTTCTTCTTCAAGTCTTGTCCTCTTTCAACTTTCCAATCTGCATACACTTGAAGAAACAATCATGGATAGAGAGCAAGAAGAGATGCAATTTTTAGGCCTTTTTGGGATCTATGCAGAAGCCTACAAAGTGGTTTTTAGATGGAGAAAAATCTTCAGCAAAATCACCCTATCTTTGATCCTTCCACTATCCTTCATTTTCTTGGCTCATATAGAACTATCCCATCTACTCAAGATAAAAGTCATCCACACTGAAAACCAATTGCATCGTGCCCAATCAGAGCCTCAAAAAAGCAAGAAACTCACTGATTTGAATTGGTACAACATCACTTACCTCACATTTCTCCTCATTTTTTCTCTGCTTTCCACTGCTGCTGTTGTTTACACGATTGCCTGCATATATACCGGCCGAGAAATAACCTTCAAGAAGGTCATGAGTGTTGTCCCAAAGGTCTGGCAAAGGCTTGTGGTCACTTTTCTGTGCGCTTTTCTTGCTTTCTTTGCTTATAACCTCATAGCTTTATAGTTTTAATGATATTGACTATGACCCTTGGAGAAACGTTGATTGGTGTTGTTTTGTTAATCCTCTTGTTGATTGTGTATATTCTGGTCTTTGTCTACATGACCATAATTTGGCAGTTGGCCTGTGTTGTGTCTGTTTTAGAAGACTCATATGGGATCAAAGCTATGATGAAAAGCCAGGAATTAATCAAAGGGAAGATGCTGATTAGCATAGTTATATTTTTTAAGCTGAATTTGTCCCTTGCTGCAATTCAGCTGTTGTTTTATGCTCATGTTGTTCATGGTGGATGGAGATTTGGAGTATTACACCGTTTGGGATTAGGGATGCTGTGTTTGTTGCTGCTTTTCAAGTTGATTCTCTTTGGATTGGTGATTCAGACAATTGTCTACTTTGTTTGCAAGTCTTATCACCATGAAAACATTGAGAAGTCAGCCCTGTCGGATCATCTTGAAGCTTATTTGGGGGAATATGTGCCTTTGAAGTCCAAGGATGTACAACTTGAGCAGTATGAATATGATGCTTGATGGTTGATTCTAGTATGGTAGCAAAATTTGTACTTTGATAATAATATCCTTTAGTTTTTTTCTCTATTTTTGTTTTTCATGCTAATTAGTGTTTGCCTTTTGGCTTATATTACTCCAAAGCACCCTCATGCTCTTTTATATGTACTTGTTATGTATAGCTGATAAGTGACTAATTTACGTAATAATTGTATGATATTTTATATTATTTTTAGTCACGTTGAGTATATTATTGGAAGAAAATGAATCATTTTGGCTATAATTAGTGAAAAATGCTTTTAAGTGGCTAAATGAGGTTTTTATCACTTTTTACTTGGATTTTGTGCATTTTGACAGTTTTGACACATTTTCGTATTTTGGCTATAACTTGAGCTACAATGATCGGATTGAAATGATTCTTAAACCAATTTGAAGATAAGAGATAGATCTACAACTTTTGTGAGACATCTGAATCCAGTTTGAAGGTTTTCCAGGTCAAAAAGGCGAATTACAGTAGCTAATTTCCATTGGTCGAAGCTAAAACAGGGCAATGAGCAGTCAAGGGTATTTCGGTCATTTATCAGCCTACACAGATCCAAATGAGGTGATTCTTGATGCATTGGAAAGTAGCTCAAGGAGCTACAAGTTTTATGTTTCGGTCAAGAGCTAAATCAGCTTTTATCATCAAGAAAAGTTCAGTTGAAGTTGACGCAAAATCGGAGCAGAGCTGGAAATTGAACAAAAGTGCACCAAAATGTCACTGTAGCAATCCGGCCTGAACTTGGCCGGATTGTGGTTAGAGAAGGCTGCTCTTTATGCGGAAAACTTAATTTCACCTCCACTAAGTCACATGTAATGCTAGACATGTGAGAAACATTACCAGCTGTAAAAGGGAGGTGTAAGCCTCATTTCTTGACCACCTTTCATCTTTATATAGCCAAAACTTGCAAGATTGAAGGGAGAAGAGAGAGACATACGGGAGAACTTGGAGAGTGCAGAAATGTAGCTCTTTCATCTTCTGAGTGTTAGGTTAGCATTAGTGTAGACTAGTATAGTTCATCCATTCCTGTATGTTAGCTAGATTAGGATGAAGATGGAGATGAAGGAGGAGGTGAAGCTCAAGTGACATGGGTAATCTCTTCTCCAACTCTTTATCTTTTGTATCAGATTCTTAAGTTTAGTTGATATGCAAGTTCTGGATTTTATGTTTATTATGTGTCTTTAAAGTTTATGCCTTGGGTTTGGTTGAACTTTCTATGATTGTTAGTGTTTATTATTTGGTTATTTGATTGCTATGATTTGAGTAAGTTATTTAGCACTTTGACTCTTTAAATCATGATTAATCTGATATCATTAATTGTGATTATCTAAGGTGTTGTTTCTGCAATGAAAATTGAGATTTAACATTAGTTCAAGAAGTGTTAAATATAGGGAGTACACTCACGAAAGTAGAGGTGCACCTATGTGGTTTTTAGTGATTCATTTCATGTAATTTCACTGAAGAAATGAACTTGTAGCTAATTTCATAACCATGAGAATATGTATGGATTAGTTATAAGTATAATTGATTCACTACGAAAGTAGGATTCAAATGCATAAGGAAATTACACCATAACTAGCCTAGATGTAGTACTCAATGATCCAAATATAGCACTTGCATGAGTAGTTAGAGATACCACAACCTAAGGAGCTTTTATTTGTTATTTTGTATAATTTTAGTAGGTTAAATTTGTTATAATTCATTGATAGTCTAAATAATAGAGAAGCTTTAGTAATACCGGTAATTGTTCACTCTTCCCTGTGGGATCGACCCGATATATACCCTAAACTACTAGTTGACCTGTATACTTGCAGTGAACGGGTGTAATTCGATTTTTTTTTAACTTGTACGTGTATTAAAAACCCGTCAAGTTTTTGGCGTCGCTGCCGGGGAAGATTTGGCAATATCAGTGTGAAGAGTAACTTTATTAGTTTAGACATTTTATTAGTTATAGTGTGAATGTTATTTTCTATAATTTTAGTGTTTTATGTGTGTATGTGTTTTATCACCTATTCTTCTTACTAATCTTGCTATTAAGCTGTTTAAAAACAATTTTAGGTGATGAGAAGGATAGATCAAAATGAAGGACAGTGCTTGAGAAGTGGAAGATTGGCAATGGATGGTTACCAAGTGCAAAGCTTCTTCAACAGAAGTAACCAAGAATTTACTGAATGTATGTCTTTTGAAGATGGTTTAAGGTGCTTAAAGACTAAATTTGATGTTATGATGTTACAAGTTCAAATGGACACAATTATGCATGAAATTGAACAAGGGAGGAATGTTAATGCTTTTAATTCTTATCATGTAATTTGTGACTTGTGTGGAAGTTATCATGCTATTAATATATGTATGCAAGCACAAAATGTGGATTATTATGATGAATTAGAGCATTACAATCCCTGTTTTGATCGATATAGTGCTAATGGTTGGGATAATCAATGTACTTATAGTGATTATTCATATTTTTATGATTACCAACGTGAAAGTGTCCAATATGAATCAAAACCGTCTTGGGAGTTGGCAATAGAGAAGTTACCTAATGCACCTCTACCTTGGGAATCAGAAAGTGAACTATTAGCTAATGATTCTAATGCATCTTGGGAGCTAGCTGTAGAAAATTTTTCTAATCAATTTGATTTAACAATAGAAAAGCTAGCAAATGCAACTTCCAACCGTTTTGATAGGATTGAGGAAAGAATAGATGAATTAGCTTCTCACTTTGGTAGAATACATGAGCAATTGAATGCATTGTGTGAAGTTATTTCCTCTAATAATTTGCAAAATGATCCTAGCATGAATGGTAGGAATGTTGTATGTGAAAATGGGTTGCGTTTTGATGAAAATGATGAATCTCAAGTGTGTTTTAATGAGTAAATATCCATTTCACATGATAATATCTTTGGAACTAACTTTGAGTCTCAAGAGGTGAGTTTTAATGACTCATTTTTCACCCCTCTTGAGGAGTGCATTGAAAGTATAGGTTCTAAGGGTATTGCTACCTAGGATATTTTCATGGCATTTCCTTTGGTGAATTCTCAAGTGGTGCATACTCAAGGTAATATCTATGAAACACTTGGGATAGGTAAGTCACTGTTATTTCTCACATCATTAGATCATGTGACTTTTGCTATAAAGTCACCATTTAATGATTCACCACGTCCAAAAATGGTGGATTATTCGCTAACTAAACCTCCTTGATAATGAGGTTATATAGTCAAGCTAATGACTATAAAGAAGCGTTTGTTGGGAGGCAACCCAACGATTTCTTGTTTTTAGTAAGTTCAAGTTGTTTAATTAGTGTTTTTGTGTGTTTTATAGGTGGCAATGGCAATGGTTTATGCAATTTGTTTCAAGTGCAAAAGAGCTTATAAGGAAGCAAAAAGGGAGTTTTCTTGTTCATTTGATTCAATTCATGCATTTGAAGTGCTTAATTCTAAAGTTATATTGATGCATGATTTCATGTTTTAAGGAGCAATTGGTTGAGAAAGCACATTTTTTATGTTTAAGGTGAATTTTTCTTGAAGAAAATGGAAAAGGTTGAAAATTGGGTAAGTAAAAAAAAAATTTAAATGGAAAACGGAAGGAAAAACTGCAGAAATAAAAAAATTTCTGCAGTAAATCCGGCCAATTTTTGGCCGGATTCATGGATGGATTAATAAGGGAAGGAAAGAACGATTTTTGAAGCTACTGCCTCATATCCGGCCGGAAATCCGGCCAGTTTCCGGCCGGATATGCATTATCAAAAAAAAAAAAATTCCTTGGCCAGAATCCGGCCGGATATCCAGCCAGAGGCACGCAAATAGGGGAATCCGCGCACGGATTCCCCAATTCCCTCCTTCTCTTCTTCTTCAATTCACATACACACTTACACCTTAAATACACACCACTCCTAAAATCCATCTTTTCATCGTCCAATCTCCAAACTAAATACACCAAAACATTCCCCTTTCTCTTAAGAGTTGATTCCATAGCTTAAATTCTTTCAAAAGCAAGTTTTAATTCGGATTTGAGCAACTCAAAAACAAGGGTTTCACATTTTTGAACTCTTCATTTGAGGTCGAATTGGAGTGAAATTTTTGGGGGTTTTTTCACCATTTACATCCATAATCATCAACAAACAAGTTTAAGGTAACAAATCTTCACCAAATGTTGTCATTTGAATTTTGCCATTTATCACTTTTTTCTATTTTTGGGCAATTTCGAATTTTTTTTCATTTTGTGAAGTTTGATACTTTTTATTAAGCTTATTGAGTTTATTGATGATTATTGGTGATGTTTAAATCATGGGTTTGTGATTATTTGGTGAATTTAGCAATTTTTAGCTAATTTTGAGGATTAATTTGATTTGATAATTATTAGCTAAATTCTTGAGCTAATTGGATTGAAGAAAACTGTATGAGATTAAGGGATTGCTCTAGGATATTTACATGCTAATTTTAGAATTAATTTGCCTATCTCTTGATTTTTGGCATGTTTATTCTAGAATTTTTGGTGAAAAGTGAATTAATGACCGTTTAAAACCTAAAACTTATGGTTAAGGTGCTATTTAGCATTTAATTATGTTTATTTAGGCCATTAAGTTGGGAGTGAGTTGTTTGTGTGCTTAAGTGCTTCTTCTAATTAATTGGATATTATATGCTTAAATGTTTTATTTGGAGAAATTATAGGAGCAAAAGTTGTTGATAACCACTTTGGACACTTACTTATGGTATTGATTGCTAATTATCATGTAAGTAAGTTAATGAGTTTGTCTCTTTAAAGATAGAGATAAATGCGACTAAGTGTTTGTTATCTTCTATTTAACAATGTACCTATTAAATGAAGTTAACGTTTAATAATTTTAATTAGGTACATTGGCTCGCACTAAGAAAGGTGCGGTGAAATCTCCATCTCCCAATAGGAGAGGAGAAACTTCGACGTCTAGATCACAGCGCATGAAAAGAAAAGCAAGTAGACGTCTTGTACTTGAGGACGAGCCGTCATCTGAAGAGGAGACTCAACAACAAGAGGAACAAGAGGTACAAGGGGAATAAGAGTAGGAAGTCCCACATGATAAGTCGCGCTTCATCTCCGCCGAAAATGAAGTCTGGTACAATGCTAGGAGGAGAGCTAAGATATTGGTGGAGAAGAATGTCACTCCGGATGTTAAGGAGGTATATCTTCTCAAGGCCTCCTTTGTCAAATTGGGATGGGAAAACTTTTTTAACATCCCAAACTTCTATTATGAGGAGCTTGTCCGAGAATTTTATGCAAATGTGGAGGACAAGAAGGTTTTTCACTACGACACGGAAGTGATTACCAGTACAGTGCGAGGAAAAAAAATTTGAGTCCATAGAGCTGATTTGGAGCGCTATTTTCATGTTTTAGATGTGGGATATAAGGTAGATTTGAAGAAAGCTTTCAAACCCAGTGATCTGGACTCTTGGAACATGCTAGAGACACTTGTATGTTTGGGGGTTGAGTACAAGGCTACTCGGAAGACTGGGCGATATTCCGTATTGACTTCATCATTTCCAGAGTCCCAACGTCTTCTTATTTACCTGTTTGCCTCCAACATTATTCCGAGGGCAAGTGGGACCAATGAGACGCGCACAAGTGACATCTATTTCTTGGATAAAATGGAGCATAGACTAGGCAACATCCAAGGCATTCCATTGGGAAGCATTATCATTAACCACATGTGGACTGTGGTTCGCAGTAATGACATCAAACATGCTTTCCCATATCCTCGGTTCTTGATCTTCGAGTTTCAAAGGGGTGGAGTGGATTTTTCTAATGCTATACCTACAGGTCTCAAGAAGAAGGACGTCTTTACACTGGATTTTTGCAAGTTTATTTTGAAGAGTAAAGACGCAGGTGGCTCTTCAACTCGAGGAGGTGTTCAAGCAGACATTCAGCAAGAGGAGGAAGCTGAGATTGAACGAATTGAAGGAGTTCAAGGGGTTGAGACAACTATCCCACTGGTCTCAACTGAGCCGTCTTCCTCACGTCGTCCAACCTCACCTCAAGACACTCGGTCGTTTCTCAAGAAGATAATGGATAAGCTGCTTTGCGTCGAGGCTGAGATGAAGAAAAATCGACAAGAGAACAAACAGAACTCCGAGCGTTTTCGTCGCATTGAGGCCAAGCTTGGTATTGAAGATCCTCCGACTCCACCCTCTTCACCTGACCAAGCGACTACTTGAGGGAGTGCTCGTCACCACTTGACATTGCTGCTGGCTTTTATTTTATTTTCCGTAGAACTTGTGATGTTTACCTTTTTAATGATTTTCTTTATTTCTTTTGCGTGAACTTATCCAAGTGATCTTCATCTCTGTTATGATTTTAGTGTTTTCAGACTACTTAAGGTTGGAAATTCGTCACTTGGACATGGATTCGGATTGCGCAAGTTCAATTGAGCAGTATTTTCTTTTACTCTTTATTTATTTTCCTTTTCTCACATTGAGGACAATGTGAAGTTTAAGTGTGGGGGAGGAAAATACTAGACTTGCATTTACTTGCCATGTGATGATATTTTGTGAATCTAAATGCTTAGAAATGTTGGAATTGTGTTTGAATTATTTGCCATATGGATAATTTACTTGAAATTGGGTTTGTTGGCAGGGAGTTTCATCCATTTATAAGGGGAAATTTCTGTCAAAATTTTTATAAAATCTTTTTCAATATTTCATTATGGCCCAAAATTCTTCAAATTTTTGCATTTTTGTGCAAAAAGGGCTAAATTGTTCCAACCTTAAGTGTTTGATTCTTCCAATTGTTGAAATTTTATGTGTATTTTGGAAGGTTTAATCCTTATTTAACTTGGAAATGGTTATTATGCAATTATAATTTTTGTATTTTAGAAAGTATATTCGGTAAAGTCGGGAAAATTATGCCTATAATTTTACATGTTTAATGAGATTTCTTCTCTTTACTTAATTTGCAAGTAAGTGATTGATATAGTCGATAAAGGTTGTACTCCTCCTTTGATTATTCTTATATATTTTCTATGAGGGAAAATTTATTTATTGTCTTATAAAAAGAAAAAAAAAGAGAAAAAAAAAGTAAAATAACAATTGTTTTACTCCAATGATTCTCGTACCGAATAATCGGGGGTTGGCATCAAAAAATGTCAATTTTCGCGTAAAAAAATATTTGAATTAAGAGTATGCATAGCAACTTGAATAAGTGAAATGTTGAGTAACCAGGGATCTTCACCTAAAAGTGTCGATTTTCGCGTCAAAAGGCATTCTCACTATTTAAGTAAAATTAGTGTGAATAAATCATTCTTAGTTGTAAAATTTTGAGAAAAGGATGATTATAGGAGGAAGAATGCTATAAATTGACTATGTGATTTACTTATTTGTGAAATTAGGTTGGGGGTAAGAGATTAAGTTTAACTTGTTAAATTTAGGGCATAATTATCTTTCCTTTACTTGATATTATAAGTATTTAATGTAATTTGAACAATTGTATAATGATTATTGTCCAAGTCTTGAGGAATTAGATTTGACAAAAGTGCATATATTGTTTCACCTCTTGAATCATTGTAGTTGATTATGTATGGATTGCTTGAGGACAATCAATGATTTAAGTGTGGGGGAGTTTGATAAGTGACTAATTTACGTAATAATTGTATGACATTTTATATTATTTTTAGTCACTTTGGGTATATTATTGGAAGAAAATGAATCATTTTGGCTATAATTAGTGAAAAATGCTTTTAAGTGGTTAAATGAGGTTTTTATCACTTTTTACTTGGATTTTGTGCATTTTGACAGTTTTGACACATTTTCGTATTTTGGCTATAACTTGAGCTACAATGATCGGATTGAGATGATTCTTAAACCAATTTGAAGATAAGAGATATATCTACAACTTTTGTGAGACATCTGAATCCAGTTTGAAGGTTTTCCAGGTCAAAAAGGCAAATTACAGTAGCTAATTTCCATTGGTCGAAGCTAAAACAGGGCAATGAGCAGTCAAGGGTATTTCGGTCATTTATCAGCCTACACAGATCCAAATGAGGTGATTCTTGATGCATTGGAAAGTTAACTCAAGGGG
Organism: Coffea eugenioides; assembly: GCF_003713205.1. NCBI lineage: Eukaryota > Viridiplantae > Streptophyta > Magnoliopsida > Gentianales > Rubiaceae > Coffea > Coffea eugenioides. Next base: position 37,209,908 of record NC_040044.1, read on the forward strand.
CTACAAGTTTTATGTTTTGGTCAAGAGCTAAATCAGCTTTTATCATCAAGAAAAGTTCAGTTGAAGTTGACGCAAAATCGGAGCAGAGCTGGAAATTGAACAAAAGTGCACCAAAATGTCACTGTAGCAATCCGGCCTGAACTTGGCCGGATTTGTGGCCGAATTGTGGTCAGAGAAGGCTGCTCTTTACGCGAAAAACTCAATTTCACCTCCAATAACTCACATGTAATGCTAGACATGTGAGAAACATTACCAGTTGTAAAAGGGAGGTGTAAGCCTCATTTCTTGACCACCTTTCATTTTTATATAACCAAAACTTGCAAGATTAAAGGGAGAAAAGAGAGACATACGGGAGAACTTGGAGAGTGCAGAAATGTAGCTCTTTCATCTTCTGAGTGTTAGGTTAGCATTAGTGTATACTAGTATAGTTCATCCATTCCTGTATGTTAGCTAGATTAGGATGAAGATGGAGATGAAGGAGGAGGTGAAGCTCAAGTGACATGGGTAATCTCTTCTCCAACTCTTTATCTTTTGTATCAGATTCTTAAGTTTAGTTGATATGCAAGTTCTGGATTTTATGTTTATTATGTGTCTTTAAAGTTTATGCCTTGGGTTTGGTTGAACTTTCTATGATTGTTAGTGTTTATTATTTGGTTATTTGATTGCTATGATTTGAGTAAGTTATTTAGCACTTTGACTCTTTAAATCATGATTAATCTGATATCATTAATTGTGATTATCTAAGGTGTTGTTTCTGCAATGAAAATTGAGATTTAACATTAGTTCAAGAAGTGTTAAATATAGGGAGTACACTCACGAAAGTAGAGGTGCACCTATGTGGTTTTTAGTGATTCATTTCATGTAATTTCACTGAAGAAATGAACTTGTAGCTAATTTCATAACCATGAGAATATGTATGGATTAGTTATAAGTATAATTGATTCACTACGAAAGTAGGATTCAAATGCATAAGGAAATTACACCATAACTAGCCTAGATGTAGTACTCAATGATCCAAATATAGCACTTGCATGAGTAGTTAGAGATACCACAACCTAAGGAGCTTTTATTTGTTATTTTGTATAATTTTAGTAGGTTAAATTTGTTATAATTCATTGATAGTCTAAATAATAGAGAAGCTTTAGTAATACCGGTAATTGTTCACTCTTCCCTGTGGGATCGACCCGATATATACCCTAAACTACTAGTTGACCTGTATACTTGCAGTGAACGGGTGTAATTCGATTTTTTTTTAACTTGTACGTGTATTAAAAACCCGTCAAGTTTTTGGCGCCGCTGCCGGGGAAGATTTGGCAATATCAGTGTGAAGAGTAACTTTATTAGTTTAGACATTTTATTAGTTATAGTGTGAATGTTATTTTCTATAATTTTAGTGTTTTATGTGTGTATGTGTTTTATCACCTATTCTTCTTACTAATCTTGCTATTAAGCTGTTTAAAAACAATTTTAGGTGATGAGAAGGATAGATCAAAATGAAGGACAGTGCTTGAGAAGTGGAAGATTGGCAATGGATGGTTACCAAGTGCAAAGCTTCTTCAACAGAAGTAACCAAGAATTTACTGAATGTATGTCTTTTGAAGATGGTTTAAGGTGCTTAAAGACTAAATTTGATGTTATGATGTTACAAGTTCAAATGGACACAATTATGCATGAAATTGAACAAGGGAGGAATGTTAATGCTTTTAATTCTTATCATGTAATTTGTGACTTGTGTGGAAGTTATCATGCTATTAATATATGTATGCAAGCACAAAATGTGGATTATTATGATGAATTAGAGCATTACAATCCCTGTTTTGATCGATATAGTGCTAATGGTTGGGATAATCAATGTACTTATAGTGATTATTCATATTTTTATGATTACCAACGTGAAAGTGTCCAATATGAATCAAAACCGTCTTGGGAGTTGGCAATAGAGAAGTTACCTAATGCACCTCTACCTTGGGAATCAGAAAGTGAACTATTAGCTAATGATTCTAATGCATCTTGGGAGCTAGCTGTAGAAAATTTTTCTAATCAATTTGATTTAACAATAGAAAAGCTAGCAAATGCAACTTCCAACCGTTTTGATAGGATTGAGGAAAGAATAGATGAATTAGCTTCTCACTTTGGTAGAATACATGAGCAATTGAATGCATTGTGTGAAGTTATTTCCTCTAATAATTTGCAAAATGATCCTAGCATGAATGGTAGGAATGTTGTATGTGAAAATGGGTTGCGTTTTGATGAAAATGATGAATCTCAAGTGTGTTTTAATGAGTAAATATCCATTTCACATGATAATATCTTTGGAACTAACTTTGAGTCTCAAGAGGTGAGTTTTAATGACTCATTTTTCACCCCTCTTGAGGAGTGCATTGAAAGTATAGGTTCTAAGGGTATTGCTACCTAGGATATTTTCATGGCATTTCCTTTGGTGAATTCTCAAGTGGTGCATACTCAAGGTAATATCTATGAAACACTTGGGATAGGTAAGTCACTGTTATTTCTCACATCATTAGATCATGTGACTTTTGCTATAAAGTCACCATTTAATGATTCACCACGTCCAAAAATGGTGGATTATTCGCTAACTAAACCTCCTTGATAATGAGGTTATATAGTCAAGCTAATGACTATAAAGAAGCGTTTGTTGGGAGGCAACCCAACGATTTCTTGTTTTTAGTAAGTTCAAGTTGTTTAATTAGTGTTTTTGTGTGTTTTATAGGTGGCAATGGCAATGGTTTATGCAATTTGTTTCAAGTGCAAAAGAGCTTATAAGGAAGCAAAAAGGGAGTTTTCTTGTTCATTTGATTCAATTCATGCATTTGAAGTGCTTAATTCTAAAGTTATATTGATGCATGATTTCATGTTTTAAGGAGCAATTGGTTGAGAAAGCACATTTTTTATGTTTAAGGTGAATTTTTCTTGAAGAAAATGGAAAAGGTTGAAAATTGGGTAAGTAAAAAAAAAATTTAAATGGAAAACGGAAGGAAAAACTGCAGAAATAAAAAAATTTCTGCAGTAAATCCGGCCAATTTTTGGCCGGATTCATGGATGGATTAATAAGGGAAGGAAAGAACGATTTTTGAAGCTACTGCCTCATATCCGGCCGGAAATCCGGCCAGTTTCCGGCCGGATATGCATTATCAAAAAAAAAAAAATTCCTTGGCCAGAATCCGGCCGGATATCCAGCCAGAGGCACGCAAATAGGGGAATCCGCGCACGGATTCCCCAATTCCCTCCTTCTCTTCTTCTTCAATTCACATACACACTTACACCTTAAATACACACCACTCCTAAAATCCATCTTTTCATCGTCCAATCTCCAAACTAAATACACCAAAACATTCCCCTTTCTCTTAAGAGTTGATTCCATAGCTTAAATTCTTTCAAAAGCAAGTTTTAATTCGGATTTGAGCAACTCAAAAACAAGGGTTTCACATTTTTGAACTCTTCATTTGAGGTCGAATTGGAGTGAAATTTTTGGGGGTTTTTTCACCATTTACATCCATAATCATCAACAAACAAGTTTAAGGTAACAAATCTTCACCAAATGTTGTCATTTGAATTTTGCCATTTATCACTTTTTTCTATTTTTGGGCAATTTCGAATTTTTTTTCATTTTGTGAAGTTTGATACTTTTTATTAAGCTTATTGAGTTTATTGATGATTATTGGTGATGTTTAAATCATGGGTTTGTGATTATTTGGTGAATTTAGCAATTTTTAGCTAATTTTGAGGATTAATTTGATTTGATAATTATTAGCTAAATTCTTGAGCTAATTGGATTGAAGAAAACTGTATGAGATTAAGGGATTGCTCTAGGATATTTACATGCTAATTTTAGAATTAATTTGCCTATCTCTTGATTTTTGGCATGTTTATTCTAGAATTTTTGGTGAAAAGTGAATTAATGACCGTTTAAAACCTAAAACTTATGGTTAAGGTGCTATTTAGCATTTAATTATGTTTATTTAGGCCATTAAGTTGGGAGTGAGTTGTTTGTGTGCTTAAGTGCTTCTTCTAATTAATTGGATATTATATGCTTAAATGTTTTATTTGGAGAAATTATAGGAGCAAAAGTTGTTGATAACCACTTTGGACACTTACTTATGGTATTGATTGCTAATTATCATGTAAGTAAGTTAATGAGTTTGTCTCTTTAAAGATAGAGATAAATGCGACTAAGTGTTTGTTATCTTCTATTTAACAATGTACCTATTAAATGAAGTTAACGTTTAATAATTTTAATTAGGTACATTGGCTCGCACTAAGAAAGGTGCGGTGAAATCTCCATCTCCCAATAGGAGAGGAGAAACTTCGACGTCTAGATCACAGCGCATGAAAAGAAAAGCAAGTAGACGTCTTGTACTTGAGGACGAGCCGTCATCTGAAGAGGAGACTCAACAACAAGAGGAACAAGAGGTACAAGGGGAATAAGAGTAGGAAGTCCCACATGATAAGTCGCGCTTCATCTCCGCCGAAAATGAAGTCTGGTACAATGCTAGGAGGAGAGCTAAGATATTGGTGGAGAAGAATGTCACTCCGGATGTTAAGGAGGTATATCTTCTCAAGGCCTCCTTTGTCAAATTGGGATGGGAAAACTTTTTTAACATCCCAAACTTCTATTATGAGGAGCTTGTCCGAGAATTTTATGCAAATGTGGAGGACAAGAAGGTTTTTCACTACGACACGGAAGTGATTACCAGTACAGTGCGAGGAAAAAAAATTTGAGTCCATAGAGCTGATTTGGAGCGCTATTTTCATGTTTTAGATGTGGGATATAAGGTAGATTTGAAGAAAGCTTTCAAACCCAGTGATCTGGACTCTTGGAACATGCTAGAGACACTTGTATGTTTGGGGGTTGAGTACAAGGCTACTCGGAAGACTGGGCGATATTCCGTATTGACTTCATCATTTCCAGAGTCCCAACGTCTTCTTATTTACCTGTTTGCCTCCAACATTATTCCGAGGGCAAGTGGGACCAATGAGACGCGCACAAGTGACATCTATTTCTTGGATAAAATGGAGCATAGACTAGGCAACATCCAAGGCATTCCATTGGGAAGCATTATCATTAACCACATGTGGACTGTGGTTCGCAGTAATGACATCAAACATGCTTTCCCATATCCTCGGTTCTTGATCTTCGAGTTTCAAAGGGGTGGAGTGGATTTTTCTAATGCTATACCTACAGGTCTCAAGAAGAAGGACGTCTTTACACTGGATTTTTGCAAGTTTATTTTGAAGAGTAAAGACGCAGGTGGCTCTTCAACTCGAGGAGGTGTTCAAGCAGACATTCAGCAAGAGGAGGAAGCTGAGATTGAACGAATTGAAGGAGTTCAAGGGGTTGAGACAACTATCCCACTGGTCTCAACTGAGCCGTCTTCCTCACGTCGTCCAACCTCACCTCAAGACACTCGGTCGTTTCTCAAGAAGATAATGGATAAGCTGCTTTGCGTCGAGGCTGAGATGAAGAAAAATCGACAAGAGAACAAACAGAACTCCGAGCGTTTTCGTCGCATTGAGGCCAAGCTTGGTATTGAAGATCCTCCGACTCCACCCTCTTCACCTGACCAAGCGACTACTTGAGGGAGTGCTCGTCACCACTTGACATTGCTGCTGGCTTTTATTTTATTTTCCGTAGAACTTGTGATGTTTACCTTTTTAATGATTTTCTTTATTTCTTTTGCGTGAACTTATCCAAGTGATCTTCATCTCTGTTATGATTTTAGTGTTTTCAGACTACTTAAGGTTGGAAATTCGTCACTTGGACATGGATTCGGATTGCGCAAGTTCAATTGAGCAGTATTTTCTTTTACTCTTTATTTATTTTCCTTTTCTCACATTGAGGACAATGTGAAGTTTAAGTGTGGGGGAGGAAAATACTAGACTTGCATTTACTTGCCATGTGATGATATTTTGTGAATCTAAATGCTTAGAAATGTTGGAATTGTGTTTGAATTATTTGCCATATGGATAATTTACTTGAAATTGGGTTTGTTGGCAGGGAGTTTCATCCATTTATAAGGGGAAATTTCTGTCAAAATTTTTATAAAATCTTTTTCAATATTTCATTATGGCCCAAAATTCTTCAAATTTTTGCATTTTTGTGCAAAAAGGGCTAAATTGTTCCAACCTTAAGTGTTTGATTCTTCCAATTGTTGAAATTTTATGTGTATTTTGGAAGGTTTAATCCTTATTTAACTTGGAAATGGTTATTATGCAATTATAATTTTTGTATTTTAGAAAGTATATTCGGTAAAGTCGGGAAAATTATGCCTATAATTTTACATGTTTAATGAGATTTCTTCTCTTTACTTAATTTGCAAGTAAGTGATTGATATAGTCGATAAAGGTTGTACTCCTCCTTTGATTATTCTTATATATTTTCTATGAGGGAAAATTTATTTATTGTCTTATAAAAAGAAAAAAAAAGAGAAAAAAAAAGTAAAATAACAATTGTTTTACTCCAATGATTCTCGTACCGAATAATCGGGGGTTGGCATCAAAAAATGTCAATTTTCGCGTAAAAAAATATTTGAATTAAGAGTATGCATAGCAACTTGAATAAGTGAAATGTTGAGTAACCAGGGATCTTCATCTAAAAGTGTCGATTTTCGCGTCAAAAGGCATTCTCACTATTTAAGTAAAATTAGTGTGAATAAATCATTCTTAGTTGTAAAATTTTGAGAAAAGAATGATTATAGGAGGAAGAATGCTATAAATTGACTATGTGATTTACTTATTTGTGAAATTAGGTTGGGGGTAAGAGATTAAGTTTAACTTGTTAAATTTAGGGCATAATTATCTTTCCTTTACTTGATATTATAAGTATTTAATGTAATTTGAACAATTGTATAATGATTATTGTCCAAGTCTTGAGGAATTAGATTTGACAAAAGTGCATATATTGTTTCACCTCTTGAATCATTGTAGTTGATTATGTATGGATTGCTTGAGGACAAGCAATGATTTAAGTGTGGGGGAGTTTGATAAGTGACTAATTTACGTAATAATTGTATGACATTTTATATTATTTTTAGTCACGTTGAGTATATTATTGGAAGAAAATGAATCATTTTGGCTATAATTAGTGAAAAATGCTTTTAAGTGGCTAAATGAGGTTTTTATCACTTTTTACTTGGATTTTGTGCATTTTGACAGTTTTGACACATTTTCGTATTTTGGCTATAACTTGAGCTACAATGATCGGATTGAAATGATTCTTAAACCAATTTGAAGATAAGAGATAGATCTACAACTTTTGTGAGACATCTGAATCCAGTTTGAAGGTTTTCCAGGTCAAAAAGGCGAATTACAGTAGCTAATTTCCATTGGTCGAAGCTAAAACAGGGCAATGAGCAGTCAAGGGTATTTCGGTCATTTATCAGCCTACACAGATCCAAATGAGGTGATTCTTGATGCATTGGAAAGTAGCTCAAGGAGCTACAAGTTTTATGTTTCGGTCAAGAGTTAAATCAGCTTTTATCATCAAGAAAAGTTCAGTTGAAGTTGACGCAAAATCGGAGCAGAGCTGGAAATTGAACAAAAGTGCACCAAAATGTCACTGTAGCAATCCGGCCTGAACTTGGCCGGATTTCTGGCCGGATTGTGGTTAGAGAAGGCTGCTCTTTACGCGGAAAACTTAATTTCACCTCCACTAAGTCACATGTAATGCTAGACATGTGAGAAACATTACCAGCTGTAAAAGGGAGGTGTAAGCCTCATTTCTTGACCACCTTTCATCTTTATATAGCCAAAACTTGCAAGATTGAAGGGAGAAGAGAGAGACATACGGGAGAACTTGGAGAGTGCAGAAATGTAGCTCTTTCATCTTCTGAGTGTTAGGTTAGCATTAGTGTAGACTAGTATAGTTCATCCATTCCTGTATGTTAGCTAGATTAGGATGAAGATGGAGATGAAGGAGGAGGTGAAGCTCAAGTGACATGGGTAATCTCTTCTCCAACTCTTTATCTTTTGTATCAGATTCTTAAGTTTAGTTGATATGCAAGTTCTGGATTTTATGTTTATTATGTGTCTTTAAAGTTTATGCCTTGGGTTTGGTTGAACTTTCTATGATTGTTAGTGTTTATTATTTGGTTATTTGATTGCTATGATTTGAGTAAGTTATTTAGCACTTTGACTCTTTAAATCATGATTAATCTGATATCATTAATTGTGATTATCTAAGGTGTTGTTTCTGCAATGAAAATTGAGATTTAACATTAGTTCAAGAAGTGTTAAATATAGGGAGTACACTCACGAAAGTAGAGGTGCACCTATGTGGTTTTTAGTGATTCATTTCATGTAATTTCACTGAAGAAATGAACTTGTAGCTAATTTCATAACCATGAGAATATGTATGGATTAGTTATAAGTATAATTGATTCACTACGAAAGTAGGATTCAAATGCATAAGGAAATTACACCATAACTAGCATAGATGTAGTACTCAATGATCCAAATATAGCACTTGCATGAGTAGTTAGAGATACCACAACCTAAGGAGCTTTTATTTGTTATTTTGTATAATTTTAGTAGGTTAAATTTGTTATAATTCATTGATAGTCTAAATAATAGAGAAGCTTTAGTAATACCGGTAATTGTTCACTCTTCCCTGTGGGATCGACCCGATATATACCCTAAACTACTAGTTGACCTGTATACTTGCAGTGAACGGGTGTAATTCGATTTTTTTTTAACTTGTACGTGTATTAAAAACCCGTCAAGTTTTTGGCGCCGCTGCCGGGGAAGATTTGGCAATATCAGTGTGAAGAGTAACTTTATTAGTTTAGACATTTTATTAGTTATAGTGTGAATGTTATTTTCTATAATTTTAGTGTTTTATGTGTGTATGTGTTTTATCACCTATTCTTCTTACTAATCTTGCTATTAAGCTGTTTAAAAACAATTTTAGGTGATGAGAAGGATAGATCAAAATGAAGGACAGTGCTTGAGAAGTGGAAGATTGGCAATGGATGGTTACCAAGTGCAAAGCTTCTTCAACAGAAGTAACCAAGAATTTACTGAATGTATGTCTTTTGAAGATGGTTTAAGGTGCTTAAAGACTAAATTTGATGTTATGATGTTACAAGTTCAAATGGACACAATTATGCATGAAATTGAACAAGGGAGGAATGTTAATGCTTTTAATTCTTATCATGTAATTTGTGACTTGTGTGGAAGTTATCATGCTATTAATATATGTATGCAAGCACAAAATGTGGATTATTATGATGAATTAGAGCATTACAATCCCTGTTTTGATCGATATAGTGCTAATGGTTGGGATAATCAATGTACTTATAGTGATTATTCATATTTTTATGATTACCAACGTGAAAGTGTCCAATATGAATCAAAACCGTCTTGGGAGTTGGCAATAGAGAAGTTACCTAATGCACCTCTACCTTGGGAATCAGAAAGTGAACTATTAGCTAATGATTCTAATGCATCTTGGGAGCTAGCTGTAGAAAATTTTTCTAATCAATTTGATTTAACAATAGAAAAGCTAGCAAATGCAACTTCCAACCGTTTTGATAGGATTGAGGAAAGAATAGATGAATTAGCTTCTCACTTTGGTAGAATACATGAGCAATTGAATGCATTGTGTGAAGTTATTTCCTCTAATAATTTGCAAAATGATCCTAGCATGAATGGTAGGAATGTTGTATGTGAAAATGGGTTGCGTTTTGATGAAAATGATGAATCTCAAGTGTGTTTTAATGAGTAAATATCCATTTCACATGATAATATCTTTGGAACTAACTTTGAGTCTCAAGAGGTGAGTTTTAATGACTCATTTTTCACCCCTCTTGAGGAGTGCATTGAAAGTATAGGTTCTAAGGGTATTGCTACCTAGGATATTTTCATGGCATTTCCTTTGGTGAATTCTCAAGTGGTGCATACTCAAGGTAATATCTATGAAACACTTGGGATAGGTAAGTCACTGTTATTTCTCACATCATTAGATCATGTGACTTTTGCTATAAAGTCACCATTTAATGATTCACCACGTCCAAAAATGGTGGATTATTCGCTAACTAAACCTCCTTGATAATGAGGTTATATAGTCAAGCTAATGACTATAAAGAAGCGTTTGTTGGGAGGCAACCCAACGATTTCTTGTTTTTAGTAAGTTCAAGTTGTTTAATTAGTGTTTTTGTGTGTTTTATAGGTGGCAATGGCAATGGTTTATGCAATTTGTTTCAAGTGCAAAAGAGCTTATAAGGAAGCAAAAAGGGAGTTTTCTTGTTCATTTGATTCAATTCATGCATTTGAAGTGCTTAATTCTAAAGTTATATTGATGCATGATTTCATGTTTTAAGGAGCAATTGGTTGAGAAAGCACATTTTTTATGTTTAAGGTGAATTTTTCTTGAAGAAAATGGAAAAGGTTGAAAATTGGGTAAGTAAAAAAAAAATTTAAATGGAAAACGGAAGGAAAAACTGCAGAAATAAAAAAATTTCTGCAGTAAATCCGGCCAATTTTTGGCCGGATTCATGGATGGATTAATAAGGGAAGGAAAGAACGATTTTTGAAGCTACTGCCTCATATCCGGCCGGAAATCCGGCCAGTTTCCGGCCGGATATGCATTATCAAAAAAAAAAAAATTCCTTGGCCAGAATCCGGCCGGATATCCAGCCAGAGGCACGCAAATAGGGGAATCCGCGCACGGATTCCCCAATTCCCTCCTTCTCTTCTTCTTCAATTCACATACACACTTACACCTTAAATACACACCACTCCTAAAATCCATCTTTTCATCGTCCAATCTCCAAACTAAATACACCAAAACATTCCCCTTTCTCTTAAGAGTTGATTCCATAGCTTAAATTCTTTCAAAAGCAAGTTTTAATTCGGATTTGAGCAACTCAAAAACAAGGGTTTCACATTTTTGAACTCTTCATTTGAGGTCGAATTGGAGTGAAATTTTTGGGGGTTTTTTCACCATTTACATCCATAATCATCAACAAACAAGTTTAAGGTAACAAATCTTCACCAAATGTTGTCATTTGAATTTTGCCATTTATCACTTTTTTCTATTTTTGGGCAATTTCGAATTTTTTTTCATTTTGTGAAGTTTGATACTTTTTATTAAGCTTATTGAGTTTATTGATGATTATTGGTGATGTTTAAATCATGGGTTTGTGATTATTTGGTGAATTTAGCAATTTTTAGCTAATTTTGAGGATTAATTTGATTTGATAATTATTAGCTAAATTCTTGAGCTAATTGGATTGAAGAAAACTGTATGAGATTAAGGGATTGCTCTAGGATATTTACATGCTAATTTTAGAATTAATTTGCCTATCTCTTGATTTTTGGCATGTTTATTCTAGAATTTTTGGTGAAAAGTGAATTAATGACCGTTTAAAACCTAAAACTTATGGTTAAGGTGCTATTTAGCATTTAATTATGTTTATTTAGGCCATTAAGTTGGGAGTGAGTTGTTTGTGTGCTTAAGTGCTTCTTCTAATTAATTGGATATTATATGCTTAAATGTTTTATTTGGAGAAATTATAGGAGCAAAAGTTGTTGATAACCACTTTGGACACTTACTTATGGTATTGATTGCTAATTATCATGTAAGTAAGTTAATGAGTTTGTCTCTTTAAAGATAGAGATAAATGCGACTAAGTGTTTGTTATCTTCTATTTAACAATGTACCTATTAAATGAAGTTAACGTTTAATAATTTTAATTAGGTACATTGGCTCGCACTAAGAAAGGTGCGGTGAAATCTCCATCTCCCAATAGGAGAGGAGAAACTTCGACGTCTAGATCACAGCGCATGAAAAGAAAAGCAAGTAGACGTCTTGTACTTGAGGACGAGCCGTCATCTGAAGAGGAGACTCAACAACAAGAGGAACAAGAGGTACAAGGGAAATAAGAGTAGGAAGTCCCACATGATAAGTCGCGCTTCATCTCCGCCGAAAATGAAGTCTGGTACAATGCTAGGAGGAGAGCTAAGATATTGGTGGAGAAGAATGTCACTCCGGATGTTAAGGAGGTATATCTTCTCAAGGCCTCCTTTGTCAAATTGGGATGGGAAAACTTTTTTAACATCCCAAACTTCTATTATGAGGAGCTTGTCCGAGAATTTTATGCAAATGTGGAGGACAAGAAGGTTTTTCACTACGACACGGAAGTGATTACCAGTACAGTGCGAGGAAAAAAAATTTGAGTCCATAGAGCTGATTTGGAGCGCTATTTTCATGTTTTAGATGTGGGATATAAGGTAGATTTGAAGAAAGCTTTCAAACCCAGTGATCTGGACTCTTGGAACATGCTAGAGACACTTGTATGTTTGGGGGTTGAGTACAAGGCTACTCGGAAGACTGGGCGATATTCCGTATTGACTTCATCATTTCCAGAGTCCCAACGTCTTCTTATTTACCTGTTTGCCTCCAACATTATTCCGAGGGCAAGTGGGACCAATGAGACGCGCACAAGTGACATCTATTTCTTGGATAAAATGGAGCATAGACTAGGCAACATCCAAGGCATTCCATTGGGAAGCATTATCATTAACCACATGTGGACTGTGGTTCGCAGTAATGACATCAAACATGCTTTCCCATATCCTCGGTTCTTGATCTTCGAGTTTCAAAGGGGTGGAGTGGATTTTTCTAATGCTATACCTACAGGTCTCAAGAAGAAGGACGTCTTTACACTGGATTTTTGCAAGTTTATTTTGAAGAGTAAAGACGCAGGTGGCTCTTCAACTCGAGGAGGTGTTCAAGCAGACATTCAGCAAGAGGAGGAAGCTGAGATTGAACGAATTGAAGGAGTTCAAGGGGTTGAGACAACTATCCCACTGGTCTCAACTGAGCCGTCTTCCTCACGTCGTCCAACCTCACCTCAAGACACTCGGTCGTTTCTCAAGAAGATAATGGATAAGCTGCTTTGCGTCGAGGCTGAGATGAAGAAAAATCGACAAGAGAACAAACAGAACTCCGAGCGTTTTCGTCGCATTGAGGCCAAGCTTGGTATTGAAGATCCTCCGACTCCACCCTCTTCACCTGACCAAGCGACTACTTGAGGGAGTGCTCGTCACCACTTGACATTGCTGCTGGCTTTTATTTTATTTTCCGTAGAACTTGTGATGTTTACCTTTTTAATGATTTTCTTTATTTCTTTTGCGTGAACTTATCCAAGTGATCTTCATCTCTGTTATGATTTTAGTGTTTTCAGACTACTTAAGGTTGGAAATTCGTCACTTGGACATGGATTCGGATTGCGCAAGTTCAATTGAGCAGTATTTTCTTTTACTCTTTATTTATTTTCCTTTTCTCACATTGAGGACAATGTGAAGTTTAAGTGTGGGGGAGGAAAATACTAGACTTGCATTTACTTGCCATGTGATGATATTTTGTGAATCTAAATGCTTAGAAATGTTGGAATTGTGTTTGAATTATTTGCCATATGGATAATTTACTTGAAATTGGGTTTGTTGGCAGGGAGTTTCATCCATTTATAAGGGGAAATTTCTGTCAAAATTTTTATAAAATCTTTTTCAATATTTCATTATGGCCCAAAATTCTTCAAATTTTTGCATTTTTGTGCAAAAAGGGCTAAATTGTTCCAACCTTAAGTGTTTGATTCTTCCAATTGTTGAAATTTTATGTGTATTTTGGAAGGTTTAATCCTTATTTAACTTGGAAATGGTTATTATGCAATTATAATTTTTGTATTTTAGAAAGTATATTCGGTAAAGTCGGGAAAATTATGCCTATAATTTTACATGTTTAATGAGATTTCTTCTCTTTACTTAATTTGCAAGTAAGTGATTGATATAGTCGATAAAGGTTGTACTCCTCCTTTGATTATTCTTATATATTTTCTATGAGGGAAAATTTATTTATTGTCTTATAAAAAGAAAAAAAAAGAGAAAAAAAAAGTAAAATAACAATTGTTTTACTCCAATGATTCTCGTACCGAATAATCGGGGGTTGGCATCAAAAAATGTCAATTTTCGCGTAAAAAAATATTTGAATTAAGAGTATGCATAGCAACTTGAATAAGTGAAATGTTGAGTAACCAGGGATCTTCACCTAAAAGTGTCGATTTTCGCGTCAAAAGGCATTCTCACTATTTAAGTAAAATTAGTGTGAATAAATCATTCTTAGTTGTAAAATTTTGAGAAAAGGATGATTATAGGAGGAAGAATGCTATAAATTGACTATGTGATTTACTTATTTGTGAAATTAGGTTGGGGGTAAGAGATTAAGTTTAACTTGTTAAATTTAGGGCATAATTATCTTTCCTTTACTTGATATTATAAGTATTTAATGTAATTTGAACAATTGTATAATGATTATTGTCCAAGTCTTGAGGAATTAGATTTGACAAAAGTGCATATATTGTTTCACCTCTTGAATCATTGTAGTTGATTATGTATGGATTGCTTGAGGACAATCAATGATTTAAGTGTGGGGGAGTTTGATAAGTGACTAATTTACGTAATAATTGTATGACATTTTATATTATTTTTAGTCACTTTGGGTATATTATTGGAAGAAAATGAATCATTTTGGCTATAATTAGTGAAAAATGCTTTTAAGTGGTTAAATGAGGTTTTTATCACTTTTTACTTGGATTTTGTGCATTTTGACAGTTTTGACACATTTTCGTATTTTGGCTATAACTTGAGCTACAATGATCGGATTGAGATGATTCTTAAACCAATTTGAAGATAAGAGATATATCTACAACTTTTGTGAGACATCTGAATCCAGTTTGAAGGTTTTCCAGGTCAAAAAGGCAAATTACAGTAGCTAATTTCCATTGGTCGAAGCTAAAACAGGGCAATGAGCAGTCAAGGGTATTTCGGTCATTTATCAGCCTACACAGATCCAAATGAGGTGATTCTTGATGCATTGGAAAGTTAACTCAAGGGGCTACAAGTTTTATGTTTTGGTCAAGAGCTAAATCAGCTTTTATCATCAAGAAAAGTTCAGTTGAAGTTGACGCAAAATCGGAGCAGAGCTGGAAATTGAACAAAAGTGCACCAAAATGTCACTGTAGCAATCCGGCCTGAACTTGGCCGGATTTGTGGCCGAATTGTGGTCAGAGAAGGCTGCTCTTTACGCGAAAAACTCAATTTCACCTCCAATAACTCACATGTAATGCTAGACATGTGAGAAACATTACCAGTTGTAAAAGGGAGGTGTAAGCCTCATTTCTTGACCACCTTTCATTTTTATATAACCAAAACTTGCAAGATTAAAGGGAGAAAAGAGAGACATACGGGAGAACTTGGAGAGTGCAGAAATGTAGCTCTTTCATCTTCTGAGTGTTAGGTTAGCATTAGTGTATACTAGTATAGTTCATCCATTCCTGTATGTTAGCTAGATTAGGATGAAGATGGAGATGAAGAAGGAGAAGGTGAAGCTCAAGTGACATGGGTAATCTCTTCTCCAACTCTTTATCTTTTGTATCAGATTCTTAAGTTTAGTTGATATGCAAGTTCTGGATTTTGTATTTATTATGTGTCTTTAAAGTTTATGCCTTGGGTATGGTTGAACTTTCTATGATTGTTAGTATTTATTATTTGGTTATTTGATTGCTATGATTTGAGCAAGTTATTTAGCACTTTGGCTCTTTAAATCATGATTAATCTGATATCATTAATTGTGATTATCTAAGGTGTTGTTTCTGCAATGAAAATTGAGATTTAATATTAGTTCAAGAAGTGTTAAACATAGGGAGTACACTCACGAAAGTAGAGGTGCACCTATGTGGTTTTTAGTGATTCATTTCATGTAATTTCACTGGAAAAATGAACTTGTAGCTAATTTCATAACCATGAGAATATGTATGGATTAGTTATAAGTATAATTGATTCACTACGAAAGTAGGATTCAAATGCATAAGGAAATTACACCATAACTAACCTAGATGTAGTACTCAATAATCCAAATATAGCACTTGCATGAGTAGTTAGAGATACCACAACCTAAGGAGCTTTTATTTGTTATTTTGTATAATTTCAGTAGGTTAAATTTGTTATAATTCATTGATAGTCTAAATAATAGTGAAGCTTTAGTAATACCGGTAATTGTTCACTCTTTTTTGTGGGATTGACCCGATATATATCCTAAACTACTAGTTGACCTGTATACTTACAGTGAACGGGTGTAATTCGATTTTTTTTTTTAACTTGTACGTATATTAAAAACCCGTCAGAAGCATTAGATGTTAAAGGTATCTTGCTACTTGTGTTTACAACTAATTGTGACAAATCATTTTTACAATTGTAACTTATGGTCAATTTTTATTTTACATATTACTTGTTATTATCTAATTGTAACTTTCACAAAGAATAGATACTCATTAGAAAATGACAATGTTGTGCCAGTATAAAGTACTTTTTAATGAAATTTGGCATGGATTTAAGATTACATATATCATATATTTAATCAATTCGCAATTCATTTCATTTTAGCACACTATTGTAACTATTTGAAATTTAATGGATCATATTAATCAAAAGTTAAAATATAGGGGACCAATACGAAGTTAGAACTGTTGGCTAATAGCAATATGATTTTGACCATTAGTTATTGTTGAATCTTCATCAGTTGTACTAAATATGCTTAAAATCTGAAACTTTGAGAACCAAATTTGTTTTGATCAAAACATTAGAGATCAATTTAACACAGAGACTAAATATTAGGAACCAAAACTGTAATTCTAGCTTGAGAAGGTGATGCACGAATAGAAACGTTTTCGTATCAAGTCTAGTTTGCTAGTAACTTTCATTGGCTGATAGGCTGTAATTTATCATTTATTTTATAATTAATTTCCCTTATTACCTGACCCAATGTGGATTAATTGTCAGATTCTACTCACTTTTAAAATTTTGCACTTATTACAGGGAGTAGAACAAAAATACCATAATAAGTGCCGATTTGGCAGTCATCAGGAAAGAGTTCAAGTAACAGACATCTAGGAACATTTTTGAAATATCAAGATGCAACCCTTCTTGGTAATTTGGCCGAAGTCAGCATACAAAAGAAAGGGCTGGAGTCTTCTTCTTCTCCCTAGCGGACGCCGCACAGTAGCAGTAGGAACTAGATATTAGATAGCAGACAATTAGCACTACTTGGAGTTGCTTTCTTTGACTTTTCCTTTTTGTCTTTTAGTAGTTTTCTTCCCTCGGATGTTAGGACAAAGTGGAAGCATTGAATTTTCCTCTGTAGCTTCGTTTTCCTTGATTGCTCAAACGAATTGAATTTTCCCAAATTTTGAGACAATGGCCGCGACTGATGCTTCACCTTTGTGTGGGTCTTTCGTATTTGGGATGAACTAAATTTCCTTTTCTAGTCAAGAAACAATGGAGGCTTTGATTCGCCTAAAAATTGTAAGATCGATTTAATTTTATCTTTTTCTCTTATTTATTGGTATTTGCATATTCCCTGATTGCAGTGCTTATGGTTATTTAATTGATTGATTGTCTTGGATCCGGATAATGATTTGATTTAATAATCTATTATTAATTGGGATATTAAATCCGTAATTGTTTAATTGCCTCGAAATAGTGACAACTGAAATGATTAGATTTGTGTTAGGGGAATACGCAGGCTAATCTAAAATAACCCTGGTAGTGTATTATTTGGTTAGAATAGAATTCCTCTAACACGTAAGGCAATTGGGGAATTAAATCTTATGGATGTACTTAGAATTATTTCTCAATTAGAGCAGTTATTAACGGGCGTACCTTAATCACCGACACAGTAAGGAGGGGTTGATTGTCATCGCTTGTTTGACAATTATAACCTATTTATTAGTAAATAATTAGAATTGCTTGTGCATCGATGATCAATTAGGTAAACCATTGCTGAAGTTATTTCTTGGCTAGACCTTTAATTATTATTACCCTAATTTTAGTGAATTGTCATTTAATTTCTAGTGAGCTATTTATTTTTATTTGAACTCCTTTGATTGTCATCGTTTATACAAGAACACACCCTTGTTACTGTGGATTTGAAAAGAAACGAATTTTTCCCCAGTCCCTGAGGATACTGACGGAATTTTTATATCAATGCAAGTTTATTTTTGAATTTTACCCGTTAGACTGCAAGTATACAGGTCACTTAGTAGTTTTGGGCAAATATCAGGTCGATCCCACGAAGAGCAATGTCTACAAGTACTAGATCCTTATTTTCTCTATTATTTAGACTTATAATGAATTTGAGCAGAGAAATAATATTGCTGCTGTATACAATTCTGAGTTAACAAATTGAAAGATACAAATGGAGATTTTTCACTAAAGACTTAAATCTAAGGATATAGATTCCACTTATGGCATAAATAATACAAATGAATAGATTTACCTCTTGTTATTATTCTTGTTAAACCAGGGATTCATTTCCAATATTACCAAATCTCATTCTCATGATAAAATGGCCTAGAGCAGTCCAATTTTTCCTATTTTCATGGTGAAATACTAGTTCTACTCTGTTTTCCTTCTTGAAATGCTAGATAATCCACTTAAGTGTACCTCTATTTTCATGAATATACAACTCAAGCTCTACTCATGTTTTTCCATTGTTACTACCAATTCTCATTGACTAATAACAACTATAAACATGCTATTGGTGATCAAACAACAACAAGTAATTACAACAGCACAAATAGACAAGTTAATACAAGATACAACAAGTGTAACTCACATTTCATTCATATCATTTAGCCATAAGTTTCATCTACTCCCTAGATAAAGAAAATTAGCTACTTATGGATGATATAACAATCAAACTCATAACTTCATTAATGAAAAACATCTCAAGTTACAAGTACAAGAAGGTTAAGAAAAGCTTAGCCAAGTTAATGGTGAAACCCTACAATTTCTCCTATGTCTTGCACTGAAAAATGATTACAAGATGAAGTCTCCAAGTGCTCCTTCAAAAACTTCTAGTTAGAGAGAAAATGTTACCAGAAGAAGACTAGCTATGTATGGTGATCCTGGCTTCTCCTTGCTTCTCTGCATAAAAGGTGGTGAAAAGCACCTTTTTTCTCCTTCATGATTCCAACAACTAAGATTTTGTTAAAGAAAGTCAAAAGACATGTTGTTTTGACTTGTCAATAACTCATTTTGTCTTCCCTTTTGTTGCAGAAGCATATGCCACTGAATTCTCTCACCCAAGATAGTTGGAAAGTTGTGTGAAAAGTGAGAAAAAACGGTTGTGCCACTTGCAGAAGAGAGAGGCAGATTCGAGCCCTGGATCCGAGGCCTAAACATATGATCCGAGCTCGGATCCTAAGGATCTGAGGCTATTTTCACATGGATCCGAGCTTGGATCGCCTGACCTTCAGATCCATTGGTCCAGATGATCAGACGAGGGCTCAGATGGGGATGGATCCGAGCTCGGATCCATCTCCCATGTTTTTATCTTCTGTTTCATTTCTCTTTTGCTCAATCTTTGTTCCTTGTTTCACTTATCCGTTGTCCTCCAACGAACACCTTGCCTCTCTTTTATCTTATGTAAGTATTTCGTGCATCGATAACCTACAAAATATCACTGTTTATGCATTTATCTACTCATTTTGCAAGTTCCGATCACTAAACAACACTTGAAGCAATTTGCACAAAAAGGATCTCAAGTATGGCTAAGAACCTCTAAAATTCTGACAAAAACTCATGCAAAAACCATACAAAATATATGTGAAATATTCACTTATCAGATACGACTCTACTTGCCCTGTTTACAAATCAATAATTCCTTGTGAATAAGCAATCCCATTCTGGTATATCGGATTAAGCAAACTCTTCGGGAACAGGGTGAATCAAGTAACCCATTGCATACCTAGAGTCCATGCTCCAGTACTCAGAATTGGGTTTTGAGTATTTTAATTGGCAACTAGGTTTATTTTTATTATTGCACAAGCATCGACAACCTGTCATTGGCTTAGTTTGTTTATTATTTTTGTCTCATTGGTCGGCCCATCAAAATCAAATTGTCATTGATTGAGGGAACTTGGAGCTGGTGTGTACCACATTTTGGTAGAGTACTGATAGGTTAATTAAGAACTTAAATAATTGAACCTCTTCCCAAACATTAAGAAGTGAACTGGAAAAATCCTATCAATTCACATAACGTTGCTGAAGTTTTCCTATATATAACCTATCTAGTTACATGAATTAGGAATTGATTAGGATAAAAGGAAAGCTAGAAAAATATAAATGATAGCATACCAAACATAATCTAAAAGAAAAGCTTTATGATCAATATGCATTAGTTCCTAGATTAGGTCAAACTTCAGGCTTAATAGCACTTTGGTATGTAAATGTTCCAACTTGGACGGCTCTAATGCTTACCTGCTGCCTGATTAGCGTGCTTTATTAGCTAAGCATTTCAAGAAACATCAATTTGACTCACCTTTGATTGTTAATTTAAAAGTCTGCACACTCAGCCAACCTGAGCCAAGAAGAAAATAGATTAACAGAAAAATGAGATGAACAAGAAGAAGAGGACAATTACAAAAAGATTTTTTTTTTTTTGGATTTCATTGAATTCCTATAACCAATTTACTTTCATTTGCAATTTTTCTTGCTCGTCTTGTCAGCGTTTATTTTTCCAAGTTTTCCCAAACATATGAATAAGCCTTTTACCCCTTTAGCATTCTTCTTTTGTTACTAGATGATAGTGGGAAAATAATAGAGATTAAAGTAACATCCATGCATGTATATGTTACTAAGGGGTTTTCTTTTCTTTTTTTTTTTTTCCTTTTTTGGTGTAAGCATGGATTGTCATTTTCACTCATTTTTTGCCTGCAATATCTGAGAAATTCGAGAGGCTTAATATTTTCTTCAGCGGTGTGATTTGATTGTTTGATACTTTTCAATAATTAGCCGTTTAATTTCTTGATTTGACGAGTAAGGAGAGTGTTGTAGCGAGGGAATAAGAGTGAAAATAAATTAGTTAATTCTAGTAAAACTAAGTATTCATTAATTAAAAAGATTATTTGATCAAAATGCAAGTACAGACGACCAAGAACAAAACTTTGATATGAATAGGAATTTCATTATTCATGGTAATAAGTGATAGGTAGCTTGCCACTAATGGCACCAATACAATATGATTCATTGCATGTCCGGGTATATAAAATAGTATCATCAAGTGATATTGTTATATTTCTTCAATATACTTCAGCTTTTAATTCTTTTCTTTCCCTGGCATGAAATTGATATCTTCAGCTATGTTCATGGCATCTTTAGATATTCCAAACAGTCCAGAGCTTGAGAATCCTGCACAATACAATCCATCATCTCCCTTCCAGTGATTGGGTCTGCTTTTCTGGGGCATTCCGTCTTCATTGAAAAGGCTAGTTTCATCCTTCATTAAATATCATAAAAGGATAATCAGTAATACTGGTAATTAATTCCAAGTAAAGTTAAATGAATAATACAGGTTTCATTTCAAGTACCTTTAACCATGTTCTAACTGTGCTTTTGTAGCCAGTAGCAAAAACTTTGGCATCAAAATTTTTCTTAATGCCATTTGAAAATTCAACATAATCTCCATCAACCCTCTTCACTGCCGGTAGAACCTGACAAGAAACAGTAGTGAATGTCTTATATCGAGTTTTATTTCATCTTGACAAAAAAAAAAAAAAAAAGGAAGGATGCCATGAGTATGTCTAGGTTGTCTACCTGAATTTTTCCACTTTTGATCATTTTCAAAGTCCCAACATCTATGACAGGAGATTGTCCTGTCATATTTTTTAGAAGAAAAGGTCCCTTGTCTGGCCTTTCAAGCCCATATTTAGCAAGGTTTCCATGCAGGAACTTGCTAAGCATGACTACAGTGCTATCCACTAGATCACAAGGAATGAATTTCAACAGTTTCATTCCAAATCGCACCATTTCCTTGGTTAGAACATGAACCTGAAATTAGAAATGTAAAATTTATGTCTGTGGACAGAAAAAAAGAACATGCCTTAGATTGCAAGAAACACAGACCCTTCTACTGGAAATGATCATGCTGATCGACTATAGTGGAATGAACTCTAGAATCCCTCTGTCCATGAATTTGCGTCTTGATCTATGTCTTTTATGGAGATCATGACAGAGCAAAAGATTAGAAAAATAAATATGAAAAGTAAAAATTTTAGAAAATCATGAGAGTTGATGATAAGATCATGAGAGAGCAAAAGAGAATACAACACAAATATTAAAAGTTTTTTCCGGGCTACGAATCACAATTGAGGTCTTAGCATCCCAGTCTGCTAAATCATAGGCTATTTCCATCCCAGAGTTTCCTGAACCAACAACTAACACATCTTTGTCACAAAAATTCTGGCCATTGTCATAATGGCTAGAATGCATGGCCACACCGCCAAAACTATCAAGACCTGAAATTTCTGGTATCAACCCTTGACTATTTTCGCCCGTGGCAACAACTAGAAATTTTGCAACATAATTTTCTATTGCCCCAGACAGTGCGTTTTTGGCCAAAACAAGCCATTTTTCATCAGTAACATCAAAAGATGCAGACTCAACAAGCCTACAATAAATGGGATTAATGTTAAAATGGGAAGTGTAGTCATCCAAATATTGGATGAAGCCATCTTTGGGTACAAAAGTTGGTGCATCAGAAGGAAATGACAAGTGAGGAAGTTGGCAAAATTGCTTGGCCAAATGGAGTTTCAAACGACCATAAGTTCATTTTTTCCAAAGAGAAGCACTGCAATCTTCTCGTTCTAGAACAATATTGGGAATGCCACGTACATTTAGGCACGCTGAAGTTGCAAGGCCAGCAGGGCCACCTCCAACTATGATAACTACAGTTTCTTGCTTCATTTCTTTTTCTTTTTTGTTTTCCCTTTGGGTTGGTATTTGGTTGAGTCTGTGGTAAAATTATGTACCGATTACTGGGGTTTATATAGACCGTATGGATAAAGCTCCCCAGAAAAGATTTGATGATAAGAACTTGGCTGGCCATTTCTTAGTGCTTTGCATTTGTATTATATGGAAGGTAAACAAAGGTTTAAGCTGTACTATTTGTATCCTTACTTGACCAATTTTGGAATAATGCCAACCGCGTTAAGAAATTTGTTTCATTTTTTGTTAATTAAGCAACAAATTGTATTAATCTCTTGAATTCATTTATAGAAATGCAATATCTTTACTTGGAACAATTTTGTGTGGAAAACGCAAAACTGTATTGAATAAGTTATCTTTTCTCTACTTATGCATGTTTGGTTTAGCATATTTTTCTAAGAACTAATGTTCTCTAATCAAATTTTAGCATATGTATCCAGTTCCTG
This sequence comes from Coffea eugenioides, assembly GCF_003713205.1. NCBI lineage: Eukaryota > Viridiplantae > Streptophyta > Magnoliopsida > Gentianales > Rubiaceae > Coffea > Coffea eugenioides. The sequence continues at coordinate 37,233,193 of NC_040044.1, forward strand.
AACTCAGTTTCTTTAGGAAAATTACAGATAAAAACTTTTAGATTAAAAATTTATATTTGACAATTTTGTTTTGTTCTTTGCTAGCAGTTTCTTATATATTCTTATCTCGCATATAATTAGCAACAAGGTCTTAAACTATTTTTACATTTTATTTGTCCAAGCTCAATTTAAACTTTTATTACCTTATAAACATATTAACAAAGACCATTACTGTGCAATGAAAAAAGTACAAAAACTGCAACAAAAAAAAAAAAAAAACCATTACCTTATAAAGATGCTAGTTGGAAAACTTAGTCGTGGATGTAGTGAGTTACAATATTACTAATAGATAGACAGGGATACAGTAGGGCAGCCACTTCTCTCCCTCAAAATTTTGGCAAAATCCTCTTAACCCTAGAGTAATATTGAGAATTTTCATTTAGAACTACTTTTTTTAAAGAAAATTTTCAGTGCCTCTCTCCAGCTAACTTTTGTCTTTGGAAAGATACTAACATTTGCCCTCATCCACTCTTTTTGAATATTTATAAATTGGCATTTATTTAAATGGTATAAAAAATAAACTTCTTATTAAATACTTTATTGTCGTATATTATCTTCTTAAATTTGTAGATATTGTCTCCAAAAATATCTCTTTATAAGCATGCAAAATGAATATTTTTAACTAATTGACTAACTTTGCAATAAGTTTATTGTTTACAATTTGGTATTAAACTGTATAGCAATTTCATATATTTCTTCTTTTTTTAGTACAATGCTAAAAAAGAGAAGATAGAGAGAGACATGAGTAAATATGCATATATGTAAAATTTGATATGCCATGGCATACTTTTCCCATATTGGTTATACAACACTCATTCTTTGGTTTGTTGGGCTTGATTTTTATTATTGTTTGGTTAAAATCATCTTGGCCATAAGCAACTTGATCTTATAGCATTTTGGTTTCAAGTATTTTATTTTAAATTTTTTAGATGTCAAGACTAAATCTTAAGTCAAAAAAGAAAAACTAACGTACATTTCATAATTTTCAAAATTGCACTAATCAAAAAACTAATTTCCTACACTTATAACTTTGCCTTTCTATCCAAAAATCTTGACTCCAACACCGATTTAAATTGATACCAAATATCACTTGTACATGTATTAGAAAGTGTAAACAAGTATTGAGAATTTAATACCATTATTAGTGTTAGATATTTTAGCAAAACAAGCTTGGATGAGACGTGGAAGTGATGTTAATCACCAATTTCAAAAATCTAAACAAGCATTTTGAGGTTAACATCATTTTTACATTGAGATATTTTACCAAAAAAAGCTTTGATGAGACATAGAAGTGATGTTAAATACGTAGTATAATAGCATCACGCTTGAAAAGTCAACTTTAAGAAAGATACTAATAGCTTGTTTTATGCATTTAAGGAAAATTGTCCATTATATCAATATAATCATGTGATTCAATAATGGTAGAACTTATTTGAATCTCGTTATATGGAAACTTAGACCTTGTTTGATAACCCAATTTAGCACTTAAAATTAATGGATTCAGATCTTAACATATTCAGACCGTTTGATAACAAAAAACTGAACATCTAAATTAATTAAGTGACACTGAATTTTCTAGGCAAAACTTGCTCCAAAATTAATTGATAAACTATTCACTTATCACTAAATGTGATATGCACTCAAATGTATTAGATTTAATATTTAACAATTCAATAATTTAATGGATTCAGACTTCAGATTTCAGACTTCAGTTTTCAAATTTTAGTTTTATCAAACCCACCCTTTGGTTCCGTTTGATAAAACTGAATCTGAATTCTGAAATATAAATACTGAAACAATTAATTTGCTGAATTTTAAGCATTAAAAGAAATATATGAATGTCTGAATTTTAATGCTAAACCTATTTATACTGTTTGATAAACATTTATAACTGAATGTTTAATAAGTTAAATTTGACAATTTTGCCCTTATATCTTTTCATCTAAAAAAGAAATAGAACCTATGATTTAATTAGCTAAAAATGTTAGGTATGAAAATGACAATATTTATTTTTAAATCAAATTAATATAAAAGATGAATTATATTATATGAGGAGTATGGAGAAGAAGTAAAAGTCATTCAAAAGGAAGAAAAGAGCAATAGAAAATCATTAGATAGAAAATATTAAATTGTTTAATTATACAAGAATTTTGAATATAATTAATAAAAAATGGTAGATTTGGTAGATAAGATAAGGTAGTTAAAGTAATTCTATTGATTCTTATCAGAATTAAGTATTCAGTTAAGATTTTTGTGCTGAAAAAAATACACACAAGTTCAGCAAATGGATTTTCATTTATCAAACATTCAAAACATCTGAATGTCTGAAAAAGTTCAGATTCAGCACTTTTTTATGTTATCAAACAAACCCTTAGTAACAATTCTACTACTTGATACCTTAATGAGATAGGAATAGCATTTTATGCAACTCTGGTACTCACAAAAAGCTTTTATGATTGCTTTAGAATATTGAAATATTGACATGCTTTACAGGGAAAAAAAATAAAAAGTAACACTTGTTTTTGGATCATTGATAAGTGACTAATTTACGCTATATTTAAATAATATTTTATGCTATTTTTAGTCACTTTGGCAATATTGTAGGAAGAAAATGGATCACTTTGACTATAATTGATGTAAAATGTTATTAAGTGATTAAATAAGATTTTTGTCACTTTTTACTTGCATTTTGTCCATGATTTGTATAGGAGTTGGAAATATACTTCATTTGGATGAAAAAGAAGTTGACAACTTTGACATATCTTCGTATTTCGGCTATAACCTGAGTTACAATGATCGGATTGAGATGATTCTTGAGCCATCTTGAAGATAAGAGATATATCTACAATTCATATGAAGACATCGAAATCCAGTTTGAAGGTTTTCTAGGTCAAAAAACTGAATTATAGTAGCTAATTTTCTATGGTCGAAACTGAGACAAGGCAGTGAGCAGTCAAGGGTATTTAAGTCATTTCTCAGCCTAAACAAATCCAAATGAAGTGATTCTTGATGCATTGGAAAGCTAACTCAAAGGCTACAGGTTTTATGTTTCAGTCAAAAGCTAATTCAGCTTCTATCATCAAGAAAAGTTTATTTGAAGTTAAGGCAAAATCGGGGCAGCGTTGAAGATTGAACAGAAATTGTACAAAAAGTCAATGTGGCAACCTGGCCGGATTCTGGCCGGATTGTGGTCAGAAAAGGCTTCTCTCTATGCGGACAAGTTGTTTTTACCTCAAATGAGTCACATGTAATGCTAGACATGTGACAACCACTACCAGCTGTAAGGGGAAGGTGTAAACCCTCATTTCTTGACCATTTTTATCTTTATATAGCCATTAAAACTTGCAAAAAAGGATATACGGGAGAAAACTTGGGAGTGCATAAATGTAGTTCTTACATCTTCTGAGTATTAGATTAGTTTAGTATAGAGTATTATAGCTCATCTACTCTTGTATATTGACTAGATTAGGATGAAGATGGAGATGAAGAAGGAGGAGTTGAAACTCATGTGACAAGGGTTATCTCTTCTCCAATTCTTTATCTTTTGTATTGAATTCTTAAGTATGGTTAATATGCAAGTTTTGGATTTTATGTGTCTTTAAAGTTTATGCCTTGGGTTTAGTTGAACTTTCTATAATTGTTAGTGTTCATTATTTGGTTATTTGAAGCTATTATTTGAGTAAGTTATTTAGCACTTTAGCTCTTTAAATCATGATTAATTTCGTACCATTGATTGTGATTATCTAAGGTGTTATATCTTCAATAAAAATTGAGATTTAACACTGGTTTAAAAAGTGCTAAACATAGGAAGTACATTCATGAGAGTAGAGCTGCACCTATGTGGTTTTAGTGATTCATTTCATGTAATTTCATTGAAGAAATGAATTTGTAGCTAATTTCATAACCATGAGAATATGTATGGATGAGTTATGAGTATAATTGATTCACTACGAAAGTAGGATTCATATGCATAAGAAAATTACACCATAGCTAGCCAAGATAGTAGTTCTCAATGATCCAAAAATAGCAATTGCATGAGTAGTTAGAAATATCATAACCTAAGGAGCTTTCATTTGTGATTATCTTGCATAAGTTTAGCATAGTTTTATTTCTTTTAATTCATTGATTGTCTAAATAATAGAGAAACTTTAGTAGTGCCGGTAATTGTCCAATCTTTCTCGTGGGATCGACCCGATATATGCCCTAAACTATTGGTTGACCTGTATACTTGCAGTCAAACAGGTATAAATTGGATTTAAACTTGAACTTATAGCAAAAGCCCATCAAGTTTTTGGTGCCGTTGCCAGGGAAGATTTATGGCAATATCGGTGTGAAGAACAACTTTATTAGTTTAGACATTTTAGTAATTTTTCTTGTGTATTAATGGAGTCTAGTTTGTTGTGTTAGTCTTGAAGTTTATTTTATCTTTGTGTTTATTGTGTGTATGTGTTTTATAACCTATTCTTCTTACTAATTTTGTTCTTAAATTGTTTAAAAGCAATTTTAGGTAATGAGAAGGGTAAGTCAATTTGGAGAACAATGCATGAGAAGTGGAAGATCAGTAATGGATGGTTACCAAGTGCAAAACTCCTTTGATAGAGGTAACCAAGAAATTACTGAAGGTATGTCTTTCGAAGATGGTTTAAAGTGTTTAAAGGCTAAACTTGATGTTATAATATTACAAATTCAAATGGATGCCATTATGTATGAAATTGAGCAAAAGAGGAATGTTAATGCTTTTAATTCTAATCATGTGATTTGTGACTTGTGTGAAGATTATCATGCTACTTATACATGTAATCAAGCACAAAATGTGGATTATTATAATGAATTGGGACGTTATAATTCTTGTTTTGATCAATATGGTGCTAATAGGGGCAATTCTTCTATTTTTGGTTGGGATAATCAATATACTTATAGTGATTCTCCATATTTTTATGATTATCCACCTGAATGTGTCCATTATGAATCAAATCCATCTGGGAAATTGGCAATAGAAAGGTTAGTTAATGCACCTTCACTTTTGGAATTAGAAAGTGAACCATTAGCTAATGATTCTAAGCCATCTTGGGAGTTAGCTATAGAAAAGCTAGCAAATGCAACCTCCGACCGTTTTGGCAGGGTTGAGGAAAGGTTAGATGAATTAGCTTCTCACTTTGGTAAAATACAAGACCAGTTATATGCATTGTGTGAAGATATTTCCTCTAATGATATGCAAAATGACCCTATTATGAATGGTGGGAATGTTGTATGTGACAATGGATTAAATTTTGATCAAAATGATGAATCTAATTTGTGTTTCAATGAAAAAATGTCCATTTCTCATGATAGTATCTTTGGAGCTAACCTTGAACCTCAAGAGGTGAACCTTAGCGACTCATTTTTCAACCCTCTTGAGGAATGTGTTGAGAGTATAGGTTTTAAAGGTACTATGGCCCAAGAAAATCATGTGGACGTTCCTTTGGTGAGTTCTCAAGTGGTACATATTCAAGATAATATCTATGAATCACTTGAGATAGGTAAGTCACTTCCATATCTCACATCATTAGAACATGTGGCTTTCGCTATTAAGCCACATTTTAATGATCCACCACGACAAAAAATGGTGGATTATTCATTGATTAAACCTCCTTGATAATGAGGTTCAATAGTCAAGTTAATGACTATAAAGAAGCGCTTGTTGGGAGGCAACCCAACGATTTCTTATTTTTAGTAGGTTTTAGTTGTTTCCCTAGTGTTTTTTGTGTTTTGTAGGTGGTAATGACAAGGGTTCATGCAAATGATCTCAATTGCAAAAGTGTCTATATTGAGGTAAAAATGGAGTTTTCATGTTCATTTGATGCATTTCTTGCATTTAAAGTGTTTCATGTTAAAGTTATATTCATGCATGATCATGTATTTTCAAGTGTATTTGGTTTAGAAAGATATATTTCCAATGTTAAACTTGAATTTTATTCAAAGAACATGAAAGCAAGTGGATACCGGTGGAATGTGAAAAGTTGGCCAAGCAAATTTGGAGGAAAACATTGCAGAAAATGTATTTTTTTGCAGCAAATCTGGCCATGAATCCCTCCAATTTCCGGCCGAATTCATGGCCGGATATGCAGGGGACAAGAAAAAAAAAGTTTCTGCCAGCAATCCCTTCACGAATCCCTCCAATTTCTGGCCGGATATGAACAGTAACCAGCATAAGAGGAATCTCTGAAAGGATTTCTCACAATTTTCCTACATTCTTCTTCAACCCTACTCATACACTAACACCTCAAACACACACCACTCACTAAAACACCACTTTTCACCATTTAATTTTCAAACAACTTTCACCAAATCACTTTCTCTCATCCTCTAGAGTGGATTTCACGGTTCACATTTTTTCAAAAAACAACTCTAAAGTGGTTTCAATCTTACCATTAGTAAGGTTGCACCTTCTTGAATCACTCAATTGAGGCCAAATTGGAGTAAGTTTCTTGGGGGGTTTTTCGCATCATGTTCATCACTAAACATCACCAAACCACTTTGAGGTAGCAAATCTTCACCTAACTTTGTCATTTGAACTTTGCCATGGTTGAATATTTTCTATTTTTAGGCAATTTTTAATATGTGAAGTTAGGTATATTTATTTGAGTTTATTGATGCTATTGGTGATTGTTAGTGATAAATAAATCTTGTGATTTGCAGTTATTGTATTTATTTGATGATTTTTTGCTAGTTTTATGCTTAATTTGGCTTGATGACAAAGTTGCATATTAAATGGCCAATGTAGCATTTTAATTAGTTTGTGGGAGTATTAGATTACCTAATGAATGAAAAGGTGCTTGGTTGAATGATTTCTTGAATTCTTAGGTAATTCTAAAAGAAGAGGTGAATTGACGAAATTCATAAATGCACTTATAATTCTAGTGGTTCAATGGTTTTTAGTATTTCATGAGTTCTCAAGAAGGTCATTTATATTTTAACTTGGTGTGTTTGCCTCCATTTTTTAGATTACTTTTGTACTTGAGGGAACTTGATCATCGATGACAAAATGTATAAATGGAACTTACTTTATTCATGATGGTGGGCTTATTTTGTGAAATTAGCTTTTCTTTGCTTTGGATACTAATGCATATACTTTATTAGTGAAGATTAGCTCATTTCAAGTTTTTATCCCTTGAATATTATATGGTTCCACATGCTTGATTCTTTTTCCTTGATTTGCATGTTTTCTTCTTGTTGGTTGTAACCTTTTATTCTTAAGAAGTTGTTTTGTTTTGATTTTTTTTCTTAGGATGCAGTGCAACAATTGAACTCTCCATTCTTTCTCAAACAAAGTTGAAAATTCATTACTTGGCCATGGATTTGGATAGTGCAAGTTCATTAGAGGAATATTACTTTCTCTTCTTTTCGTTATTTTTTCTTTCTCACATTGAGGACAATGTAAAATTTAAATGTGGGGGAGGGAAATATTTGAACTTGCATTCTAGTGTCATGTGATGATATTTTGTGGATTTAAATGCTTTAGAAATGTTGGAATTGTGCTTGAAAATATTGCCATGTGGATAATTTTCTTGAAATTGGATTTGTTGGCAGGGAGTTTCGTCCATTTACAAGGGAAAAATCTGTCAAAAGTTTTCTAAAATCTTTTCCAATAGTTTACTATGGCCCAAATAGTTTTGCAACTTTTGTCTTTGTTTTAAAAAGGGCCAATTTGTTCCAACTTTAAGTGCTCTAATTCTTCCACTTGTTGAAACTTTATATGTATTTTGGAAGATTTAGTCCTCATTTGACATGGAAATGGTTATTATGCAATTAAAATTTTTGCATTTTAGAAAGTATATCTGGTAAAGTCGAAAAAATTATGCCTATAATTTTACATGTTTAATGAGATTTCTCATCTTTACTTAATTTTGCAAGTAAGTGATTAATATAGTCAGTAAAAGCTATATTCTTCCTTTGATTATTGTAATATATTTTCTATGAGAGAATGTCTAGTTATTGTATTATACTTTTGAAAAAGAAGAAAAAAAGGAAAAAAATAAAAAAATAAATTAAAAAAATAAGAGTTTTTTGTTCTACTCCAATAATTCACGTATCGAGTAATCGGGGGTTGGCATCTACAAATGTCGACATTCGTGTAAAAAGGTACTTGAATGAAGAGTGTGCATAGCAACTTGAATATGTGAAATGTTGAGTGATAAGTGACTAATTTACGTTATATTTGAATGATATTTTATGTTAATTTTAGTCACTTTGGTTATATTATTGGAAGAAAATGAATCATGTTGGCTATAATTGAGGAAAAATGTTCTTAAGTGATTAAATGAGGTTTTTATCACTTTTTACTTGAATTTTGTGCATTTTGATAGCTTTGACACATTTTAATATTTTGGCTATAACTTGAGTTACAGTGATCGGATTGAGATCATTCTTAAACCAATTTGAAAATAAGAGATAGACCTACAACTTTGGTGAAGACATCGAAATCAAGTTCTATGGTTTTCCAGGTCAAAAAGTCGAATTACAGTAGCCAATTTCTATTGGTCGAAGCTGAAATAGGGCATTGAGTAGTCAAGGGTATTTCAGTCATTTCTCAGCCTACACAAATCCAAATGAGGTGATTCTTAATGCATTGAAAAGCTAACTCAAAGAGCTACAAGTTTTATGTCTTGGTCAAGAGTTAAATCAGCTTCTATCATTAAGAAAAGTTCAGTTGAAATTGAGGCAAAATCAGAGCAGAGCTGGAAATTGAACAGAAATTGCACAAAAAAGTCACTGTAGCAATCCGGCCGGAACTTGGCCGGATTTCTGGCCGGATTGTGGTAAAAAAAGGCTGCTCTTTACGCGGACAACTTGATTTCACCTCCAATAAGTCACATGTAATGCTAGACATGTGACAAACACTTTGCAGCTGTAAAAGAGAGGTGTAAACCTCATTCCTTGACCACCTTTTATCTTTATATAGCCAAAAACTTGCAAGATTGAAGGAGGGAGATACGGGAGAAGCTTGGAGTCTGCAGAAATGTAGTTCTTTCATTTTCTTAGTGTGAGTTTAGTTTAGTATAGAGTAGTATAACTCATTATGTGTCTTTAAAGTTGATGCCTTGGATTTGGTTGAACTTTCTATGATTGTTAGTGTTCATTATTTGGTTATTTGATCAAGTTATTTAGCACTTTAACTCTTTAAATCATGATTAATCTGGTACCATTGATTGTGATTATCTAAAGTGTTGTTTCTGCAATGAAAATTGAGATTTAACACTGGTTCAAGAAGTGCTAAACATAGGGAATACACTCACAAGAGTAGAGGTGCACCTATGCGATTTTAGTGATTCATTTCATGTAATTTCATTGACCAAATAAACTTGTAGCTAATTTCATAACCATGAGAATAAGTATGATTAGTTATGAGTATAATTGATTCACTACGAAAGTAGGATTCATATGCATAAGGAAATTACACCATAGCTAGCCAAGATAGTAGTTCTCAATGATCTAAAAATAGTACTTGCATGAGTAGTTAGGAATACCATAACCTAAGAAACTTTCATTTGTGATTATCTTGCATAAGTTTAGCATAGTTTTATTTCTTTTAATTCATTGATTGTCTAAATAATAGAGAAGCTTTAGTAGTGCCGGTAATTGTCCAATCTTTTTCGTGGGATCGACCCGATATATGCCCTAAACTACTAGTTGACCTGTATACTTGCAGTGAAACGGGTGTATTTCAGATTTTTTAACTTATACGTATATTAAAACCCCATCATTGAGTAACTGGAGATCTTCACATAAAAGTGTCGATTTTCGCATCAAAAGGTATTTTCACTATTTGAGTAAAAATCCAGTATGAATAAATCCCTCTTAGTTAAAAATTTTGGGAAAAGTAAAACTATAAATTGACAATGTGATTTGCTTATTTACGAAATTAGGTTAGGGTAAGAGATTAAGATTAACTTGTTGAATTTAGGACATAATTATCTTTCCTTTACTTGATATTATGAGTATTTAGTGTAAATTGAACAATTGTATAATGATTGTTTGCCAAGTCAAGAGGAATTGAATTTGAAAAAGTGCATATATTGTTTCACCTCTTGAATCATTGTAGTTGATTATGTGTGGATTGCTTGAGGACAAGTAATGATTTAAGTGTGAGGGAATTGATATGTGACTAATTTATGCTATATTTAAATAATATTTTATGCTATTTTTAGTCATTTTGGCAATATTGTAGGAAGAAAATGGATCATTTTGACTATAATTGATGTAAAATATTATTAAGTGATTAAATGAGATTTTTGTCACTTTTTACTTGCATTTTGTCCATAATTTGTATAGGAGTTGAAAATATACTTCATTTGAATGAAAAGGAAGTTGACAGCTTTGATATATTTTCGTATTTCGGCTATAACCTGAGTTACAATGATCGGATTGAGATGATTCTTGAGCTATCTTGAAGATAAGAGATATATCTACAATTCATATGAAGACATAGAAATCCAGTTTGAAGGTTTTCCAGGTCAAAAAGCTGAATTACTGTATCTAATTTTCTATGGTCGAAGCTGAGACAAGGCAGTGAGCAATCAAGGGTATTTTAGTCATTTCTCAGCCTGAACAAATCCAAATAAGGTGATTCTTGATGCATTGGAAAGCTCAAAGGGCTACAGGTTTTATGTTTCAGTCAAAAGCTAATTCAGATTCTATCGTCAAGAAAAGTTTATTTGAAGTTGAGGCAAAATCGGAGCAACGTTGAAGATTGAACAGAAATTGTACAAAAGGTCAATGTGGCAATCCCGGCAGGATTATGGCCGGATTTCTGGCCAGATTGTGGCCAGAAAAGGCTTCTCTCTACGCGGACAAGTTGTTTTCACCTCCAATAAGTCACATGTAATGCTAGACATGTGACAACCACTTCCAACTGTAAGGGAAAGGTGTAAAGTCTCATTTCTTGACCATTTTTATCTTTATATGGCCATTAAAACTTGCAAAAAAGGATATACGGGAGAAAATTTGGGAGTGCAGAAATGTAGTTCTTACATCTTCTGAGTATTAGATTAGTTTAGTATAGAGTGGTATAGTTCATCTACTCTTGTATATTGACTAGATTAGGATGAAGATGGAGATGAAGAAGGAGGAGTTGAAACTGTGGCATTTTTATCATTCATGAGTAGTTAAATTTCTATATCTAGGGAGTAGATGAAACTTATGGCTAAGTGATATGAATTGAATGTGATTTACACTTGTTGCCTCTTGTATTAACTTGTCTTCTTGTGCATATTGATTACTTCTTGTTGTTTGATCACCAATAGCAGGTTTATAGTTGTTACTACTCAATAAGAATTGGTAATAATAATGGAATAACATGAGTAGAGCTTGAGTTGTAGGTTCATGAGAATAGAAATATACTCAAGTGGATTAAATTTACATTTCATGAATGAAGTAAGAGTAGAGTTAATTATTCACCAAGAGATTAGGGAGAATTAGGCTGTTCTAGACCATTTTTATCATGAGAATGAAATTTTGGCCTTAATGGAAATGAATCCCTAGTTAAGCAAAAGTAGTAACAAGCGTTAAATTCATTCATTTAGATCTTTTGAGCCATAAGTGAAATCTACATCCCTAGATTCAAGTCTTTAGTGAATTTTCTCCATTTGTAACTTGCATTGATCTAATCAGATTGTAGGAAGTAGCATTTATGATATTTCTACTCCAATTTATTTTTAGTCTAAATAATAGAGTAAATAAGGACCTAGTAATTGTTTAACTCGCTCCTCGTGGGATCGACTTGATACATGCCATATACTACTTGATTGACCTGTATATTTGCAGACAAACAAGTATAAAATCAAAATTAAACTTGCACTTATATCAAAAACCAGTCAGCTAGATTTGCAAGTTATTGCAACAACTTATAAAGGATAAACTTGACACATAAAACTCTCTATTAGTAATGTGTGTAGCTGTTTGTGAGGGTAACATAGCTACTTTCACTGAATTTAGTTTGGCAGCTTGAGGTGAAGTGTTGCAGCAAAGAGAATGGCTTCTTCAAACCATAGGGAAGGATCATACAACTCCCCAACATCCTTCACAATCAAAAACAAATATTGCAGCTACAATCGAACAGCAACATTGTAGATTTCTGAGAGTGAAAGTAACCCCAACAAGTTATATTTTTGTTATGCAACATGGTAGAACTAACAAATAGTTTAATTCATTACTTAATTTGTTGACAAGAAACAATTTTATTTTTTAGCAAAATTCGTTCATTAGGTTTCTCCAAATAATTAGGGTAAATTCTCAAAAACTTTTGTCAGTAATAGACTCCAATTTCCTCCTAGGGGTGGTCAGTGCTATTTCTTAAATTATAGGGGAGATGAGTGCTAATGTCAGAAACCTCAGGAGAGGTTTTTGCAATTATCCCTAATGAAAAATGTCCTAAGGTTCCACTGCTATTGATAAGAGTATATTTTACGTATTTTTAGTATGTTTTATTGGTTAATTTTGGTGTGTTTTATTTAATTTATAAATAATTAACTAAGATTCTAGTGAAAATATGCATTTTGTGGTTTAAAGTGTGAAAATTGCATTTCTATGAATTTTTATGATAAAAATTTCATATTTTACAGGTTTATTGATTCAATCATCAAATGGAGTGCATTGAGAATATAATTTGATGATTGATGATGGATTAAAGTGATAAAAATAGAATATGAAGTGTGAAAGAAGAAATGAAATTAAAGTCAAAAGGAAGCAAAATGTTCAGCTTTGACACGTTTTTCTATTTTGGCTATATCTTGAGTTACATACATTGGATTGAGATGATTCTTGAACCATTTTTGAAGCTAAGAGACAGATCTCCATTTGGTATGAAGATATCAAAGTTCAATTCGACTGTTTTCCTAGTCAAAATGTCGAAATACAGAAGTAAAAGTCTGCTGCTGAGAGCTGAAAATGCGGAATTGATCAGGCTTTGGTATTTTAGTCATATCTCGGTCTACAAAACTCCGATTTGGATGATTCTTGAAGCATTGGACAGCTATTTCAACGGACCACAACTTATATGTTTTGCACAAGAGCCAATTCAGCCGCCATCATAGAGAAAATAGCAGTTGAAGTATCCAGATTCTGGTCAGAAATAGCTGCTCTCCACTGGTACAACCTGTTTTCTCCTTCAAAAATTACAGCTATGGATGAACGTATGACAACCAATTAGCAGCTGTAAAAGGGATGTTTCAAGTCTCATTTCCTGATTGCATTCACCTATATATAGCCATGGACTTGCAAGATTCAAAATAACTTGGGAGAAGACTAGAGAAACTCACCAGAAATGTGATTTTCACTAGAGTTTCCTTAGTTCATTAGTATAGTATAGGTAGAGTAGTTTATCCATCTTATATTTGTAGTTAGATTTGGATGAAAATAGAGGAGCAAAGATGGAGAGGTTGATCTCATGTGACAAGGGTGATATCTCTTCTAATACTTTCTCTCTTGTATTAAATTTCATGTTTAATTATAATACAAGTTGGCTTTGTATTTTTATCATGTTTAGTTAAGGTTTATGCCTAGAGTATGGATGAACTTTTTATATTTTGTTAGTGATGTTTATTTGGTTATTTGGTGATATTATTTTGAACAAGTTATTTATCACTTTTGATTTTCTAATCATAATTAACTGGCCATTAATTGTGATTATCTAAGGGATTAAATTTGCAATGAGAATTTAACACTAGTTCAAAGAAGTGATAAACTTAGGGAGTACACTCATGAGAGTAGAGGTGCACCTATGTGGCTTAAGTGACTTGTTTATGTAATTTTATAAAAGAAATGAGTTTGTATTTAATTCATAACCACGAGAGTAGGTATGACTTAGTTACAAGTATAGTTGATTCACTACGAAAGTAGGTTTCACATATATAAGGAAATTATGCCATAACTAGTCAAGATAATAACATTCACTTAATCGGTATTCTCATTTGCAAGAGTAGTAAGAAATTTCATATCTCTAGGAGTTTTCTAGTGTTATTTTCATAAATTTTATTTTTGTGATAGTCTAAATAATAAAGGAGTTTGAAAAACACCGATAATTGCACTCTTCCCTGTGGGATCGACTCTTAATACCTTATACTCGCTCACGATTCGTATACTTGCGATAAATCACGTGTGGGGTATTTAGGAATTTATAAATGTAAAACTTGATTTGAATGAGTTTAATTATATATGTATACCCCCCGCACGTCAAGTTTTTGGCGCCGTTGCCGGGGAAGATTTGTCAATATCGGTGCTAAGAGCAACTTTATTAATTTAGACATTTTTACTTGTTTTTCTTGTGTTTGTTGTGTCTATTGTATCAATTTTTGTTTTTAGTGTCTTTGTGAGTTTTTGTGTTTTTTTTTTATTTTTTTATTTTTTTATGTTAGAGTTATCTATTCTTCTTGACTAAACTTGTTTTTGAGTTATTTTAAAAACATATTTAGGGGATTAAGAAGAGTAGAAAATATGAGGAGACAATGCATGAGAAGTGGAAGATCGGCAATGGATGGTTATCAAGTGCAAAACTCCTTCAATAGAAGTAACCAAGAAATTGCCAAAGGTATATCTTTCGAAAATGATTTAAAGTATTTAAAGGCTAAATTTGATGTTATATTATTAAAAGTGCAAATGGACACCATGATGCATGAGATTGAGGAAAAGAGGAATGTTAATGCTTTTAATTCTAATCAAATGATTTGTGACTTGTGTGGAGGTTATCATGCTATTTATACATGTAGACAAGCACAAAATGTGAATTATTATGATGAATTAGAGCGTTACAATCCTTGTTTTGATCAATATGGTGCTAATTGGGATAACTCTTCTGCTTATGGTTGGAATAATCAATGTACTTATAGTGATTCTCCATATTTTTATGATTATCCACCCAAATGTGTCCAATATGAAGCAAAATCATCTTGAAAATTGGCAATAGAAAGATTAGCTAATGCATCTTTACCTTGTGAACTAGAAAGTGAACCATTAGCTAATGATTCTAATGCATCTTGGGAGCTAGCCATAGAAAAATATTCTAATCAATTTGATTTGACTATAGAAAAGTTAGCTAATACGACCTCCGATCGTTTTGTTAGGATTGAGGAAATGTTAGATGAATTAACTTCTCACTTTGGTAAAATACAAACCCAATTACATGCATTGTGTGAAGTTATTTCTTCTAATCATATACAAAATGACCCTAGCATGAATGGTGAGAATATTGTATGTGGAAGTGGATTGCATTTTGATGAAAATGATGAATCTAATGTGTGTTTCATTGAGAAAATGTCCATTTCACATGATAGTACATTTGAAACTAACCTTGAACCTCAAGAGGTGAGCCTTAATGACTCATTTTTCACCCCTCTTGAGGAATGTTTTGAAAGTATAGGTTTTAAAGGTATTATTCCCCAAGAAAGCCATGCGGATGTTTCTTTGGTGAGTTCTCAAGTGATACAAATTCAAGATAATATTTATGAAATACTTGAGATAGGTGAGCCACTTCCATCTCTCACATCATTAGAATATGTGGCTTTTGCTATTATGCCACCTTTTAATGATCCACCACGACCAAAATTGGTGGATTATTCATTAACAAAGCCTCCTTGAGAAATGAGGTGCAAAAGTCGAGGCAACGACTATAAATAAAAGCGCTTATTGGGAGGTAACCCAATGTTTTGGCTATTTTATTTTGGTGTGATTTCATGTTTAAATTATATGTTGAGTTATTTTGTTGTTTTTGATTTGTTTCTCATTTTCCATCTTTAGGTTAGTATTACTAATGGTTATCAAATGGAATTCATGAAGCATGGGAGACAGATGGACAACGGATCTTGAAGTTTCATGTTCAGTCACAACAATAGGGGAGTATCACTTTCTTTATCTTGATTTTCTTTTTTACACATTGAGGACAATGTACATGTTAAGTATGGGGGAAAAAATTGAGGTTATATGTATTGTATGTGATTGATTTGTTGGTTCCAAAGTTGCAAAATTACCCCAAAAAGCCAAAAAGTTTCAAATTTTTTTAATTTTATCCAAAGGCGTAACAAGTTTCATACCATTAGTAGTTCAAATTTCTTATACATTTGAGATAAATATATGCGATTTGGAAACTTCTTTTCTCATTTAATTTAAAAATAACTATTATATGATTATAATTTGTGCATTTGTAGGAAAGTATATCTTGTAAAGTGGAGAAAATTATGCCTATTTTTTTTACATATGTAATGAAATTTCTTTTCTTTATTTGATTTTATAAGTTAAGTGATAAATATGGTCAACAAGTGCAATACTCTTCTCATGATTATTTTTTTGAGAAAATTATTATTTTCTTTGCTGTTAAAAAGAAAGAGTGAAAAGAACAAAAAAATAAATAAATAAAGAAGAAAAAAGAAAATAAGATTTGTTTTACTCCAATGATTCTTGTACTTAGTAACCGGAAGTTTTCATCTACAAATGTCGACTTTCGCGTAAAACGGTATTCGAATTAAGAGTATGCAAAACAATTTGAGTATGTGAAGTGTTGAGTAACCGGTGATTTTCATCTAAAAATGTCGATTCTTGCGTCAAAAGACACTTTCACAACTTATTGTCTCAATATTTAGCTACACTATATGAATAAATCCCTCTTTAAATTGGAATAAGAAGATGATCATGAGTTTAGGAAGTATTTTATTGATCATATGAGTTACTTACTTGTAAAATTGGGTAAGGATGAAAAATTGATTTGAATTTGTTATAATGACGGTATAATTGGCTCTCCTTTACTTAATATTATGAGTATTTGAGTTTAATTGAATTATTGCATAATGGTTGTTTACCTTGTTTTTGAGAAAATAAAGTGGAATGGTGCACATATATTTATTTTCAAAAATTGAATCATTGTTGGTTTGAATTTTTAATTGCTTGAGGCAAACAATGGTTCAAGTGTGGGGGTATTTGATAAGAGTATATTTTACGTATTTTTAGTGTGCTTTATTGATTAGTTTTGGTGTGTTTTATTTAATTTATAAATAATTAACTAAGATTCTAGTGAAAATATGCATTTTGTGGTTTAAAGTGTAAAAATTGCATTTCTATGGATTTTTATGATAAAAATTTCATATTTTACAGGTTTATTGATTCGATCATCAAATGGAGTGCATTGAGAATATAATTTGATGATTGATGATGGATTAAAGTGATAAAAATAGAATATGAAGTGTGAAAGAAGAAATGAAATTAAAGTCAAAAGGAAGCAAGATGTTCAGGTTTGACACGTTTTTGTATTTTGGCTATATTTTGAGCTACATACATTGGATTGAGATGATTCTTGAACCAGTTTTGAAGCTAATAGACAGACCTCCATTTGTTATGAGACATCAAAGTCCAATTCGGCTGTTTTCCTGGTCAAAATGTCGAAATACAGAAGTAAAAGTCTGCTGCTAAGAGCTGAAAATGTGAAATTGACCAGGCTTTGGTATTTTGGTCATATCTCAGTCTACAAAACTCCGATTTGGATGATTCTTGATGTATTGAACAGCTATTTCAAAGGACTACAACTTATATGTTTTACACAAGAACCAATTCAGCCGCCATCATAGAAAAAATAGCAGTTGAAGTATCCAGATTCTGGTCAGAAATAGCTGCTCTTCACTGGTACAACCTGTTTTCTCTTTCAATAATTTACAGCTATGGATGAACTTATGACAATCAATTAGCAGCTGTAAAAGGGATGTTTCAAGCCTCATTTTCTGATTGCATTCACCTATATATAGCCATGGATTTGCAAGATTCAAAATAACTTGGGAGAAGGCTAGAGAAACTCACCAGAAATGTAGTTTTCACTAGAGTTTCCTTAGTTCATTAGTATAGTATAGGTAGAATAGTTTATCCATCTTATATTTGTAGTTAGATTTGGATGAAAATTGAGGAACAAAGATGGAGAGGTTGATCTCATGTGACAAGGGTGGTATCTCTTCTAATACTTTCTCTCTTGTATTGAATTTTATGTTTAATTATAATATAAGTTGGCTTTGTATTTTTATCATGTTTAGTTAAGGTTTATGCCTAGAGTATGGATGAACTTTCTATATTTTGTTAGTGATGTTTATTTGGTTATTTGGTGATATTATTTTGAACAAGTTATTTATCACTTTTGATTTTCTAATCATAATTAACTGGCCATTAATTGTGATTATCTAAGAGGTTAATTAACATGTCCTCTAGCCCTCTGCTGGGGGGCAATCATCACCTTCCCGGGTGTTCCAACGTAAGTCCTAACTCTGCATTATTCTCTCCTGGTTCCTCACACTCAATCCTCTCTATCAAAGCTTCGTCCTCCACACACAATGGGGAGCCGGCTATCCTCTTTTAGCAAGTTGATCTTGACAGGCTTTTTACTCCTTATAAGTATGCTATGGTGGGCAAGTTTTCCAGAGGCAGACCAAAAATAGACGAGGTGCATAAGTTCTTCCTTACTTTGGATTTGAGGGAGGTTGCTTCCGTGGGTTTACTGGATTCAAGACATGTCTTCATCAAGCTGACCAATGAGGTCGACTTCCATAGACTGTGGGCTCGTAGCATGTGGTATGTCCGTGGTTTTCGATGAGGGTTTTCAAGTGGTCGACAGTTTTTCACATTGACAAAGAACCGTTGGTTGCTCCGGTATAGTTCCAACTCCTAAAACTGTCGGTTCACTACTTCCATAAAGAGGTTCTGTTCCAGATTGTCTCCCCATTGGGGACTCTATTGTTTGTGGATGCGGCAATTTCGAATTTGACATGCCCAAGCTGTGCTCGTGTATGTGTTTAAATTGACCTCCTAAAGCCTCGGCCATCTAGAATCTGGATTGGTAATGGCGCGCAGGATGGGTTCTGGCAGAGTTTCATCCCAGAAAATCTCCCACATTATTGCTCCCATTGCTTTCGGCAAGGGCATGGAGTGGAGGGCTGTCATGTGCTTCGACCAGAGCTCCGACCAGGCAAAACGGAGGGTGAGAAGTCAGCGAAATCACAACCTGCGCAACAAGGATAGCAGAACAGGTGGCTGTTCAAGCTGGCCCAACACCACCTGTCTGCAACGCTGGAGTGGGAATGACATTGTTGGAATCGAATGAACACGAAATGGGTGCCACCGTCCACATTACTTCTTTGTGTGTAGGGGGTGGAGTAGTGGCAGAGGCTTCAGATTGTGACGGAAGAGAGAGCCCAGCACAGGAGAAAGAAGACGGGACAGGAGAGGTGCGGCGCTCAAAGGTGGTTCTGGTGGAGGACGTGATGATAGATTCAGCAATGGCAGACTCTGTTGCTGCTGCTGGGGGATTGTCGTTGCTGGGTAATAACGAGCAGGTGATGGGTGCTGCCTACGGCACTTTTCAACCTATTTTGTACGCAAAGGGGAGGAAATTGTTGGGCAGTTAGAGGCTGTGGTAAATGGTGAAGTTGATGAGAGTCATGAGGAGGAGCAGGTTGCGATCCCAGTGGTAGCGGGAAACCTCTCGTCGAGGTCCATCGCAGGTCACAGACAACCGACTACATCTTCCCTGAGGGACGTGGCTGGTGTTTCTGAGGTAGGTGGGATAAAGTGTGATGACCTTTGTGCAGAGGAGCTGGGTGCAGCGGTGGGGGAGGAGGAGGTGGTTGCGATAAAACTAAGTGTTGGAAATTTGTCTTCACGGGGTGAAGTTGGAGCTGTGCCACGGAAGATTGGATCTCTAGTGGTGGATATCTTTAACTTGGATCCTATCATACAGCAAGTCCAGGAGAAGGTGCACGAAGAGAAGGGTGGTAAGATGATTTTCAAGCGTAGAGGTACGCGTGTCCCACCTCCTACTGATCGTTCTTTACGCTCTAAAGCAAAACTGGCCAATAACTCTTTTGCTGCACTCTCTAATGATTAATTTTTTATTTTGAAATATTTGGGATATCTCGCGTGCCTCAAATTTTCGTAGATTAAAAAGTTTAATTGCTGAGTCGTCAATTCAGTTAGTTGCTGTATGTAAACTTGAGTTGTCTGTGGGAGAGATTCACTGGATACGACTAAAGTTGAGGATGGATAAATGCATTGCCAATAGTGAGGGTTCTATATGGGTGTTCTATCAAAACTCCCTTGTATGTGCCCCCTGGGTGAGTCGGGTCAACATTTATCGCTTAAAATACAATCGAAAATGGTTTCTGGCTCCATGGTCTTTTCGTTTGTGCATGCAAAGTGTGATGAGCAGGAGAGAAGATCGCTTTGGTCTGCTCTATTGCTCGATAACCCGGGCAATACACCATGGTTCTTGGTTGGGGATTTTAATGTCATTGTCTGTGAGGAGGAAAAGCGAGGTGATTTGCCTTTTCTCCTGGGGTAGGGTTTGGATTTTATCTGTTTCATGGCTTCGGCTAGAATACAGGATGCTGGGTTTCGGGGACAAAGTTCACATGGTGTAATAATCGAAGGGGAAGCGCGCGTATCTGGAAGAGGTTAGACAGGATGTTGTACAATCAACAAGGGTTGAGTTTAGAGTATAATTTTACGGTACAACATTTGGGGCGGGATCCCTCGGATCACGCTCCCTTGCTATTGTCGGCACTGTCTAGGCTCGATAATAAGCCGAGATTCTTTTGATTCCTGAATGTGTGGACGTCTAAATCGGATTTATTGGATGTTATTCGACAATGTTGGGGTGGATCATTTTTGGGTCCTCCCTTGCAAAGACTGACTACCAAATTGCGAGAAGTAAAACGGCAAGTGCAACTGTGGTCTAGGGACGTATTTGGAGATATTTTTGCACGGGTAAGGAAGGCAGAGGGGAAGGTGTTAAGGCTGGAGGGTTTTTTTGATAATGATCCTTCGGAGTCGAATTTAATTGCACTTCAAGAAGCGCGGGCAGTTCTGAGGAATTCGCTAATGGTAGAGGAAGAATATTGTAGGCAAAAAACGAGGATTAAGTGGATTCGGGTGGGGGATACAAATTCAAAATATTTCCACTCTATCGTTGCGGAACATAGGGCGAAGACGGTCATACATCGGATCAAAGGTGCAACTGGGGATTGATGGTAGATGATGATCGGATTGCAGCGAAGGCAGTTGAATATTTTAAAATTTTATTCTCGACGGAGACTTCGTCAGGTTCCTGGGATACACTTAACATGCCTCTCCCCCACATGGTTTCTCACACACAAAATGGGGAGTTAGTGAATGTTCCGGAGATGGAGGAGGTAAGAGAAGTGGTGTTTGGAATGGATGGAGAGAGTGCAGCGGGACCAGACGACTTAACTGGGAGGTTTTTTACCTTTGCATGGGAGGTGGTGGCGGGGGACGTATGTGAGGCAGTGGTGAGCTTTTTTTGTGGGCAGAAATTGCCCAAGAGTATCACGGCAACATAGGTAGCTCTTATTCCCAAGGTTAGTTCCTCTCAAGATTTTAGTCAATTCATACTGATTAGCCTGTGCAATTTCCTCAATAAAGTGATCTTCAAAATTTTAGCGATTAGATTGGTCAAGGTGTTGCCTGGCATCATATGACCCCAGCAAAGTGACTTTGTGAAGGGTAGGCAGATTTTTGATAATGTTCTGTTAGCTCAGGAGCCCATAATTGATATTAGAAAGGCTGGTAGAGGGAGTAATACTGTTTTAAAACTCAACATGACTAAAGCCTATGATAGGGTTTCATAACCGTTCTTGATTCAGGTGTTGAGACGGTTTGGATTTTGTGAAACTTGGATTGATATGGTTAGGAAGCTGATCTTGAATGTGTGGTTCTCAATTATTGTCAATGGATCGCCCCAAGGTTTCTTTAAGTCTAGTCATGGGATTCATCAAGGGGATCCGATTTCACCAGGCCTTTTTGTTTTGTGTGTTGAGGTGTTTTCCCGTCATCTGAATTCCTTGAGTGGGCGACAGGGGTTTGTGTCTTTTCGAGTCCCGCAGGGTTGCCCGATTGTCACGCACCTAGCTTCTCCAGACAATATCATTATCTTCTCGAGTGCCATGAAAAGATCGCTTCAACTGGTTATGAAGGTGTTGGAGGACTATACGTCAATATCGGGACAGAAGGTGAACCATCATAAAAGTGATTTCCTAACCCATGTTAGATTGTTGAATTTGAGGAAACGGGTTGTGGCACAAGTCACGGGGTTCGTTCCCAGGCCTTCCCGATGACGTATTTAAGGTGCCCACTATATTCGAGTAGACGAAAAAAGAGCTATTTTGCTGCGATTTGTACTTCAGTGGCAAGTAGGGTCTTATCATGGAAGGAGCGACTGTTGTCAGCAGGTGGGAAGTTGGTGATGATACGGAGAGTGCTGGCATCCATGCCGATCCACATTTTTGCTGCCTCCAATCTTCCGAGAGGGAAATTTGACAAATTGGAGCAAATTTTAGCCAATTTTTTATGGGGTTCTTCTGATTTCGGTCCGCGGTTTCATTGGATTAAATGGATTCAGCTATGTAAGCCTATTGAGGAGGGAGGTGTGGGTGTTCGTTCTTTGTAGAATGTATTTGATGCCTTTTCGTTGAAATTATAGTGAAATTTTAGGCAGCGACGATCATTATGGGCTGAGTTCATGCACTTGAAATATTGTCCAGATGTGCATCCGTGTTATTCAAATTTCTCCCCAGGGCAGTCACACATTTGGAAGAGAATGATGAATGCTCAAGTGATAGCGGAGAAGCATATACGATGGTCGTTGGGTAGCGGATCTACCAGCTTTTGGCATGACAATTAGGTGGGAACAGGGCCATTATGTAGGTAGGTGGAATCTTTTCAGGAGTGCTCGGTTGTAGACTTTGTCGTGGAAGATAGGTAGGATCTGCAGAGCTTAAATAGGGTGCTACCGGCGAGCTGGGTACAGCAGGTGATGGGGGTAGCTCCCCCTACTATGGCGCAGATGGATGACATGATTTGGGACCCCACCAATTCAGGGCGTTTACTAAATTGTCGGCATATCAGATAGTGCGCAAAGGAGGTACTGTTTCCCGCCTGTTTGCTTCTTTGTGGCATTGGGCTTTGCCCTCAAAAATTTCCTTCTATATGTTAAGGTTGTTGTATGGTAGATTGCCATTGATGGATGTGTTACACAGGTTTGGGGTTCTGGACCCCTCTAGGTGCTTTTGTTGTAGTCTGAACCCGTCCCCAGAAACTATTAACAATGTCTTCTGTACGGGGAAGGTGGCTAAGCAGGTTTGGGGTTGCTTTGAAGGTCTTATTGGTGGGTTTAGTGCAGCTTTCACGGTTAGACATAAGGTGATGAGTTGGTGGGTTAAACCTACTCTTAATAATTACCTTGGTTTTGTTCTCCGCACATTGCCATCCTTAATCTGCTCGAATTTATGGAAGATGCGAAATTTGTGGATATTCAATGGTAAGCTAGACTTGGTAATGCATGTTTGTGATCAGATTTTCTTGGAGTTGAGAGAATGGTTCTGTCTTCGATTTTGGGAGATATCACTGCCTGATAACTCACAAATTGGTTTTTTAGATATGATAGCTAGGTTGCGGAGCAAGATTATCATACGGGAGATTTGTTGGGAAGGTCCGCATCAGTCGGTGGTTAAATTGAATGTTGATGGTTGTTCAAGGGGTAACCCGGGGAGGAGTGGCGGTGGGGGTTGTTCAGGGATTATGATGGGAGGTTCCTGCTTGGCTTCTCATGTTGGTTTGGGGAGGCTACTAGCCTTCAGGCAGAGATGAAGGCTTTGCTTTTTGGTGTCCGGTTAGGTGTGTCCTGGGGATTTGTTAGGTTGCACTTGGAATCTGATTCACTAGTGTTGGTCCGTATTACTCGGGGGAAGGTTCAGTGCCCATGGCAGTTGCAGAGGGAGTTACTAGATCTGCAGCAATATAGACGGTATTTTGAGGCCGTGTCTCATTACTTCTAGGAAGCAAACAAGCCGGCGGACAGATTGTCTAATATTGTCTAATGTTGGCGCGGCGATAGATTAAATGTTTATATATGATAGTTACACTTGTTCTTTACCAATATTTTCTTCTAAATTCTTGGGATGAGTTTGCGTATAGTTAAAAACAGGAATATAAACTCGTAAAAATAATTTTTGGCTATTTTTAGATTTTATTGGTCCAAATTCAAGTTACACTTTTATCACATAGTTACAAGGGTTAGGCTATAATAGTTAAATGTAGAAGCATCCTATATTTGTAATCGAATATTACCCATCCATGCATTAGAAGATATATTTGAATTAGAAAAGTCAAAAATTTTCTTTTTTAAACAGATGCTACTATATTTTAGATTTAACTTTGAAACTAAAAAGTGAATATTAAGAAACCTACTATTTAGTTGTTTTTAATTGTGAAAAACTAGTTTGTACAAGCCATTATATGAATCATGACAATATTTTACACATTTATATTTTTGAACACTATAGAAATATTTCATGTAGCAGTGTAATAAAGCCAATCAACTTTAGCAAGGTTCATCAAAATTTTCTTGTATGGAAACTTAGTCAAAATGATGCTATTTCATGACTTAACAAAATATGAATAGTATAATATGCAACTTAAATTGACTGTTAAAGAATAGCTTTTCGATAGCTTTTAAGTGTTGAAAAATATCAATTTACTTTTTATGAAAATAAATGGCAGTTTTACTTGGGCTACCTTGTTTACATTAATTGTATGGAGTCACACAATGAACTAGTTTATTGTTATTGTATCCAATTTACTTTTATGAAAAACTAACTTTAATAAAAGGTACATGGAATTTTTAGTAGACAATCCTTTAACAAGGTGAATATATTAATTTATTTAATTCATTTTTTATTGTACAAAACTCTTGTAAAACTTGTTTTTAAGAATAAATAAGGGCTTTCTCTGCCTGTTAATATAGGTAAAAATGTAATCTCCACAATTAAATTGATTTCAATACTAGGAAAGCTATTTATGACAAAATTGATTTTCAAAATCACATTGTTAATCTTTTACTAACAATTAAGACAAAAGCATTTTTATCTTTTTATGCCAGAACAATGCGATTCCTCACAACATTGAGCCATCACAAATCATTGTAAAATAGGAGACACTTGTTTTTTAATCTTTCACAACTTAAAAATTAATGACAATTAAGTTAATTAATTTGAGTTGTGTACAAATGATCATAAATTGTTCTTACAAAAATTTTACAACAAATATGGGTCTCATCTAAACTAGTTCATACAAAAATAAAAAATAATACTAATAAAATAAGGTAGTCATACAAAGTTAATAGTAGTAGAACCTAAAAAGTAAGAAAACTTTTAAATTGGAGTAGAGTTCACTCTCTGATGAGTTCTTCTAAAAAAATTTACAAATTTCTTTACAATTTGTTATGTATTATGGACACAATAATGTCTAAGTTCCTATTGAACTTTATTTGCTTATTCTTAAAATTTTAAAACATGTGATCATTTGGTTTTAAAACAAATTGGCAACTATCAAAATAAATCAATCTAGCAATCTTAACAATATTACTTTATTACTTAATCATTTTAGACTAAGCACTGTTTAGATTGATTGGTGACGGGCTTTTGCTATAAGTACAGATTTAAATCTAATTTATACCCATTTTGACTGCAAGTATACATGTCAACTAGTAGTTTAGGACATATATCGGGTCGATCCCACGAGAAAGATTGGACAATTACCGACACTACTAAAACTTCCCTATTATTTAGATGATCAATGAATTAAAAGAAATAAAACTATGCTAAACTTATGCAAGATAATAACAAATGAAAGCTCCTTAGGTTATGGTATTCCTAACTACTCATGCAAGTGCAACCTTGGATCATTGAGTACTACTATCTTGGCTAGTTATGGCGTAATTTCTTTATGCATGTGAAACCTACTTTCGTAGTGAATCAACTATACTTATAATTAATCCATACCTACTCTCGTGGTTATGAAATTAGTTACAAGTTCATTTCTTCTATGAAATTACATGAAATGAATCTCTAAAGCCACATAGGTGCACCTCTACTCCCGTGAGTGTACTCCCTAGGTTTAGTACTTCTTGAACTAGTGTCAAATCTCAATTTTCATTGAAAAAATAACACCTTTAGATAATCACAACTAATGGTACCAAGTTAGTCATGATTTAAAGAGTTAAAGTGCTAAATAACTTGCTCAAAATAATAGTATCAAATAGCCAAATAA
This sequence comes from Coffea eugenioides, assembly GCF_003713205.1. Classification (NCBI taxonomy): domain Eukaryota; kingdom Viridiplantae; phylum Streptophyta; class Magnoliopsida; order Gentianales; family Rubiaceae; genus Coffea; species Coffea eugenioides. The sequence continues at coordinate 37,259,350 of NC_040044.1, forward strand.
TAAACACTAACAATCATAGAAAGTTCAACCAAACCCAAGGCATAAACTTTAGAAACACATAATAACATATAAATCCATAACTTGTATATTAACTAAACTTAGAATCAAGTACAAAAGATAAAGAGTTGGAAAGGAAAAGTAACCCTTGTCACATGAGTTCATCTCCTTGCCTTCTTCATCCTCCAACCTCTTCTTCATCTAGCTAATAAATAAGAAAGGATAAATTACTATTTAAACTATCCTATACTATACTAACCTAACACTAAGAAAATGTAAGAACTACAATTTTTGTAGTATTCTTGTACTCTCCAAGCTCTTTTTAATCTTGAAAGTCCATGACTATATATAGAGGCCTCTAGTCAAGAAATGAGGCTTCAAACATCCTTTTTTACAGCTACAAAATGGTTGTCAACGTCCATCAATAGCTGTGAATTATTGGAGAAGAAAACAAGTTATGCAAGTAGGGAGCAGCCTTTTCTGACCGGAATCCGGCCAGAATCCGGCCGGATTTCTTCCCTACCATTCTTTGCAATTTCTGTCCAATCTTCAATGTTGCTCCAATTCTACCTCAACTTTAACTGAATTTTTCTTGATGATGGAAGCTGAATTAACTCTTGACCAAAACATGAAACTTGTAGCCCTTTGAGTTAGCTTTCCAATGCATCAAGAATCACCTCATTTGGATTTGTGTAGGCCGAGAAATGATTGAAATACCCTTGACTGCTCACTGCCTTGTCTCAGCTTCGACCATAGAAAATTAGCTACTGTAATTCGGCCTTTTGACCTAGAAAACCTTCAAACTAGATTTCGATGTCTTCATATGAATTGTAGATCTATCTCTTATCTTCAAAATGGCTCAAGAATCATCTCAATCCAATCATTGTAGCTCACGTTATAGCCATAATACGAAGATGTGTCAAAGCTGTCAATTTCCTTTTTCATCCAAATGAAATATATTTCCAACTCCTATACAAATTATGGACAAAATGCAAGTAAAAAGTGACATAAATCTCATTTAATCACTTAAGAGCATTTTACACTAATTATAGCCAAAATGATCTATTTTCTTCCTATAATATTGCCAAAGTGACTAAAAATAATATAAAATATCATTCAAATATAGCGTAAATTAGTCATTTATCAATTGGTGTAAACTAGAAAAAATTAAGGATGATTTCAGAAACCTCTCCCTAAGGTTTCTAACATTTTCACTGACCTCCTTTAAGGTTTTAAAAATTATACTAACCTCCTTTGTCAGAAATTTGGGCACCATTACTTGCATAAGATATAGTGAAAGTACTACTTTGCCCTAATACATTATGCATTATTACAAGTGGATATTCGACCAAAAAGGTTAGGGCACTAAATAAATAAGAGCAATTAATTAAACCAAAATAATGATTATTTCATCTCAAATTAACAACCATAATTACAATCAAAAAATGGTGTCAATTGCTATCCTTAAGATGTTGGTGGCTGTTAAACTACCAAAAATAAGATTTATATCAAAACCTAATCCCAAAACTAAACAAGTATAGTGGTGAGTAGGGTCGTCTTCTCAAAGAACTGGTAGATATATCACACACAAAGAATTTGGGGGGTTTTAGAAAGGAAGACAAAAAAAAACAAATTAAAGATGTAAGAGTACTGAATTTTCAATGGCAAGAAAGTGCAGTAACTAAAGAATATAATAAACAATTAATTGACACAACCTAGTCAAGGATATAATTTCGACACCGGTCACACAATTGATCATATATACCAAGAATAATTCACACACTCGCAAATAAATTGATTCTAGCAATTTAGCAATCGCCAAAACTACCAATCTCTCCTTAATCTTTCGGTAGTCCAGAGATGCTCTTAAACAACTCCCTTGTAAAATAGATAACCTCAGAGACGCTCGAAAGATTTAATCTATTCACAACTTTAGGAATTAGAGAGACCTAATTCTAGTTAACAAACGCACATGCGGGTTCATTTAAACTAGATTAACTATTCCTACGATCCAGATTAAACTGCTTGCGAGGCAATGAAATTGTGCCGTTTACCACTAATTTAAGACAATCAAGTGGTACGCACCCTTATCCTAATTGGCAGTATACTATTCAGACAATTGAACAACTGGCCATATTGATCCAATAAATTCAAACAATAATAGGCTATTAAAACAAAGAATAATTAAATACCCACGAACGCAGAATTTAAAATAGAGCAAAACAATTAAAACGATCTCACAATTGTTTGTGCACCGGACCTTGATTATTCCTCAACTAGATAAAGGAACTTAACCTCGCCTCATGACGACAACGCAATCCCAAGCTTTAATGTAATTTTACTGATGAAAAAGTAAAGAATACAGCCGCCAATCTCTAACTCACGTTAAGAAAGGAAGAAAAGATAAAAGATCCCAGACCCTAATCTATTGCTGTCCTATTTATAGTTTCGCCGCCGCCTTCTTTTTGCCAATCGAGAGTTTGTTTCCATAAAGGATAACTTCCTTATTTTCCTCCTTGAGCTGTTGTCAAAGGTATGCTCTGAAGACGTTTCCTAATCCCATGCAACTTCAAAACATATCTCCTGAAAATAGTGGCGAGCTTCCAAAGATAAGTCCCGCGGTCCGTCTTTTGGACGTAACCCTGCGGTTTTTGATGTGGGCACGCCCTGGAAAATGTTGGGCACCATTTGCGATGTTATTTGGTCATAATATTGGTTACTTACTGTGCTAAGTATTGAGATTTTGCTCATATTTGATATTTGTGTAAATTGTAGGCGGTTGGTGTTAAAAGTGATATCTTGGGGAGATTTTTCAGAAGACTTTTCATCTCAGGGCGTGCCCACGCCAGAAACTGTAGAAGGATACCTAAAAGCCGGACCCGCGGGATTGGTAGCAATAGGGCCAATTAGGAAATCAGGTCCACATGAACCGCGGAGATACATGGGATTAAAACCCCTAGACAAAGTCTTGCTCCCTGACGTTTCTTTGCTTCTACTGGCGGCGACTACTTGTAAGATATAAAAAAGAAAAGCCAGATTCACGTCTAATCAATTAGATTAGCTTTTAGCTTCTTTTTTCGATCAGATTTTTTCTCTTCTTTTTAGCGGCAAACAAAGAAAAGCCAGAATCACGCGAGCTTAAGAGATTAGCCTTTGTTTCTTCCTGTCAGACAATTTTACTCGCGGCTTTGGCTCTTGTTTGCAGCCGACTTCCTCTAGTGCTTTTCTTTTACTTTTTGCTTCAGTACAAACACAGACCGAGAGATAATCAAGACTATTCCTTTTGCTTTCGATGTTAATTTATTTTTCCCAATTCTTTGGCAATTGTGTGGATGGAATCAATTAAACCACGCGAGAGTAACACGATGAGGAGCGGCTAAGTTTCTCCTCTATCCAAAGGTCGACGCAAAGGCGCGGTCCTCAACATATGTGAGATCTAATCGAATTTTCATTATTTCTTCCAATTCGTTACTATTCGTGCGTTTCCTGGATTAATTGTTCATGGATATTTTATTAATTAAGTATCAACGGTCGGATATTTAATTTAATATAATAGCTTACTGCCACGTTAATTAAATTGAATCCGTAATTGTTCGTTTAGTTGACAACTAGTGGCAACCACCATAATTGGCTTTATGTTGGGAAAACGTAATATCTAATTTAAATAAACCCTCTTAGCGTGTTTATTAGTTAGAGTTGGGTTCTTCTAACTTTAATGCAACTGGATAATTAAATTCCTACGATCGTACCTAGGGTTGTTTTCTGGTTAGAGAAGCAATCAATGATCGTACCTTGACTGTTGAAAAAGTAAGGAAGAACTGGTTGTCAGAACTTGTTGATAGCTATAACCAACCTAATGACGGATGAATGAAATATCGTTCCATCGATGATCATTTAATTGGACCGTACCTGAAAAATTGATCCTTTGGGTAGAATTTTATTAATTGCTATTTTTAGTAAATTGTGCTCGTTGAGTTAGCTTTTGAATTTTGTTTATTTTATTTTCATTTTCACTCCATCAAATATCCCCCAATTTTGTTCTATTGATTTGGAAAGAAATAACTTCCTATCCGTTTCCTGTGGAATCGACCCTACTTGCTATTGTACGCAAATTTAATACTTTTATAGACAATTCTGGTATATCGGATCAAACAAACTCTTCGGGAATAGAGTGAATCAAGTAACCCATTGCACATCTAGAGTCCCTGCTCCAGTACTTGGATTTGTTCTATAATTAATTGTGGTGGTAATTAGGACTTTTTAGTAATTATTATTGCACAGGCTCGACACCTATCATCAACTACATTGGAATCTTTTCTATCTCTTTTCATTTAATAAAATTTTAAAAATGACTAGTTAAAAAATAAATAATATAAAAATACTATATTATGATGTTGATGATCAAAATTTCATAAAAAAAATTTAGTATTTAAAGAATAATATATTTTAAAATATTATAGTCACGTGCAAAGCACGTGAACTATTTCTAGTGAAATAAAAGAATGGGAACCAAAAGAAACTTGAACATAAATTATAACCATTTCAAATATAGCATTATGTAAAAGCTTCTCATTAATCAATTCATTTGCATGATTTCAGAATTGACCCAAAAAAAAAAATCACCCTCGGCATTTTTTTTTTTGCCAAAAATTTTGATTTTTTATTCCAAACAAGCAGATCACCCCGATGCTTGATTAGGTGGTTGATTCTTCTGATAATTAGATGATAGATTCTCCCTTTTGAAATTTATTTCTACAACTTAATCTAGATGAACCCTCTTTTCTTTTTCTTTTTATTTTTGCAGATGAAATTGCTACTCGGAAAACTTAATTTTTAGCATTTGAAGAAATAAAGCCACGACTAGTTCAAACAATACAATTGAAACCCTTTTGCACCTAAAAGCTGAAAAACAATTGCTGTAGTATAGTGGACTATTAATCAACCTCTAATAAATGGCTTACAGCTTCCAAAACGTACCAGCCAATCTGTGATACTCAACATAGATTAACACCCTTGAACCTGGTTGTATTTGATGAAGTTGACAGAAGCAGGTGCCATCTATTTAGTAATGAACTTTAGTCAAGTTTAAAAGTGATTTAGACTGCTAATACTTAGAAAATAACATTCAAAAAGGAATATAGTATGAATTTGGAAGAGGTCATCAATTAGGTAATAGCTGACTTTGCTGATAATTAAAAATCATCTCTTGAAAACTAAAATCTACCCAAGTCTACATGTGTGTGTGAGTGTGTGTAGGTATATAATTTTCTAGGTGGCAATATTCAGTCCAACCTTCAAGAAGCTAAGCAATTGGACCCCCTATGGTAAAATAAATAGGTTTGTAGTCAGTTTCTACAATGAAAGGGGAAAAAAAAAACTGAAGCCACGTAGAAACTGCCACCCCTTAAGAATTTAATCCAATATATGTACAGTATATTATTGTTCTGTCCCTTCTAGAAAGTAATATAAGTTTGTTAATCTCACTTGTCAGACATGAACAGAAAACTACTTTTATTATCCAAAAGATTGTGTTTTTGTTAAATTGAGTTTATTATCTAAAAAAATGTTCAATTATATCAATTATATACCTCTTGCACATTGATCAGAATTTTTGGCCACATCCTACTTTATGTACCCCCTAAATTGTAAGTAACTGGATAAATGTATCATTCAATCTAAACCTAAATAGATACCTTTTATTTGCCATCTAGATGTAAATATCTAGGTGAACTGCGGTATCTAAATCGATATAGAAAGAAACGAAAAACTCCACCAAATCGCCTTGGATGCATCTATTATGTTTTTGACATATTATGGATATTCTAATTCCATGAGTCTAAATATTCTAATCCCTTTCACGTCCTACTCCAGTGTTTTACATTTTTGGGTTATCATGTTCTAATTCGGTTGATCCCAACACTATCATTTGTTTATTAATTTAATTCCAATATATGTCCTAATCCAATATTTTACTCAATCTGTATTTGGCTTGTACCAACAAATAATGCCAAATGGTTGCTTATAAAATGCATTCTCAACAATTAAACAAATAATGAAATTGTCCTATGCAGTTAACTTGTAATAAAGGGTGCTATGACAGGTAAATAGACAAATGTCCAGAATATAATTTTCCTACATTTTCTTCCTCAAAAGCCAGCTTATATTAGTCTTTCTTCCTTTCTTCTTCAAGTCTTGTCCTCTTTCAACTTTCCAATCTGCATACTCTTGAAGAAACAATCATGGACAGAGAGCAAGAAGAGATGCAAGTCTTAGGCCTTTTTGGGATCTATGCAGAAGCCTACAAAGTGGTCTTTAGATGGAGAAAAATCTTCAGCAAAATCACCCTATCTTTGATCCTTCCACTATCCTTCATTTTCTTGGGTCATATAGAAATATCCCATCTACTCAAGATAAAAATCATCCACACTGAAAACCAATTGCATCGTGCCCAATCAGAGCCTCAAAAAAGCAAGAAACTCACTGATCTTGTATGGTCTGAATTGGCAATTCTGTGGCTTTTCAACATCACTTACTTCACATTTCTCCTCATTTTTTCTCTGCTTTCCACTTCTGCTGTTGTTTACACAATTGCCAGCATATATACCGGCCGAGAAATAACCTTCAAGAAGGTCATGAGTGTTGTCCCAAAGGTCTGGAAAAGGCTTGTGGTCACTTTTCTGTGCACTTTTCTTGCTTTCTTTGCTTATAACCTCATAGCTTTACTAGTTTTAATGATATTGACTATGACCCTTGGAGAAACGTTGATTGGTGCTGTTTTGTTAATCCTCTTGTTGATTGTGTATATTCTGGTCTTTGTCTACATGACCATAATTTGGCAGTTGGCCAGTGTTGTGTCTGTTTTAGAAGACTCATATGGGATCAAAGCTATGATGAAAAGCCAGGAATTAATCAAAGGGAAGATGCTGATTAGCATAGTTATATTTTTTAAGCTGAATTTGTCCCTTGCTGCAATTCAGCTGTTGTTTTATGCTCATGTTGTTCATGGTGGATGGAGATTTGGAGTATTACACCGTTTGGGATTAGGGATGCTGTGTTTGTTGCTGCTTTTCAAGCTGATTCTCTTTGGATTGGTGATTCAAACAATTGTCTACTTTGTTTGCAAGTCTTATCACCATGAAAACATTGATAAATCAGCCCTGTCGGATCATCTTGAAGCTTATTTGGGAGAATATGTGCCTTTGAAGTCCAAGGACGTACAACTGGAGCAATATGAATACGATGCTTGATTGTTGATTCTAGTATGGTAGCAAAATTTGTACTTTGATAATAATATCCTTTAGTTTTTTTTTTTCTCTATTTTCGTTTTTCATCCTAATTAGTGTTTTCCTTTTGGCTTATATTACTCCAAAGCACCCTCATGCTCTTTTATATGTACTTGTTATGTGTAGCATTAGATGTTAAAGGTATCTTGCTACTTGTGTTTACAACTAATTGTGACAAATCATTTTTACAATTGTAACTTGTGGTCAATTTTTATTTTACATATTACTTATTATTATCTAATTGTAACTCTCACAAAGAACAGATACTCATTAGTTATTGTTGAATTTTCATCAGTTGTGCTTAAAATCTGAAATTTTGAGAACCAAATTTGTTTTGATCAATACATTAGAGATCAATTTAACACAGAGACTAAATATTAGGAACCAAAACTGTAATTCTCCCTTGAGAAGGTGATGCACGATTAGAAATGTTCAAGTCTGGTTTGCTAGTAACTTTCATTGGCTTAGTTTGTTTATTATTTTTGTCTCATTGGTCGGCCCATCAAAATCAAATTGTCATTGATTGAGGGAACTTGGAGCTGGTGTGTAGCACATTTTGGTAGAGTACTGATAGGTGAATTAAGAACTTAAATAATTGAACCTCTTCCCAAACATTAAGAAGTGAACTGGAAAAATCCTATCAATTCACATAACGTTGCTGAAGTTTTCCTGTATATAACATATCTAGTTACATGAATTAGGAATTGATTAGGATAGAAGGAAAGCTAGAAAAATTTAAATGATAGCATACCAAATTATATAATCTAAAAGAAAAGCTTTATGATCAATATGCATTAGTTCCTAGATTAGGTCAAACTTCAGGCTTAATAGCGCTTTGGTATGTAAATGTTCCAACTTGGACAGCTCTAATGCTTACCTGCTGCCTGATTAGTGTGCTTTATTAGCTAAGCATTTCAAGAAACATCAATTTGACTCACCTTTGATTGTTAATTTAAAACTCTGCACACTCAGCCAACCTGAGCCAAGAAGAAAATAGATTGACAGAAAAATGAAATGAACAACAAGAAGAGGACAATTACAAAAAGATTTTTTTTGGAGCTTCGTTGAATTCCTATAACCAATTCATTTTCATGGGCAATTTTTCTTGCTCGTCTTGTCAGCGTTTATTTTTCCAAGTTTTTCCCAAACATGTGAATAAGCCTTTTACCCCTTTAGGCATTCTTCTTTTGTTACTAGATGATGGTGGGAAAATAATATAGAGATTAAAGTAACATCCATGCATGTATATGTTACTATGGGGTTTTCTTTTTTTTTTTCCCCCCTTTTTGGTGTAAGCAAGGCTTGTCATTTTCACTCATTTTTTGCCTGCAATATCTGTGAAATTCAAGAGGCTTAATATTTTCTTCAGCGGTGTGATGTGATTGTTTGATGCTTTTCAATAATTAGCCGTTTAATTTCTTGATTTGACGAGTAAGGAGAGTGTTGTAGCGAGGGAATAAGAGTGAAAATAAATTAGTTAATTCTAATAAAACTAAGTATTCATTAATTGAAATGATTATTTGATCAAAATGCAAGTACAGAGGACCAAGAACAAAACTTTGATATGAATAAGAATTTCATTATTCATGGTAATAACTGATAGGTAGCTTGCCACTAATGGCACCGATACAATATGATTCATTGCATGTCCGGGTATGTAAAATAGCATCATCAAGTGATATTGTTATATTTCTTCAATATACTTCAGCTTTTAATTCTTTTCCTTCCCTGGCATGAAATTGATATCTTCAGCTATATTCATGGCATCTTTAGATATTCCAAACAGTCCAGAGCTTGAGAATCCTGCACAATACAATCCATCATCTCCCTTCCAGTGATTGGGTCTGCTTTTCTGGGGCATTCCATCTTCATTGAAAAGGCTAGTTTCATCCTTCATTAAATATCATAAAAGGATAATCAGTAATACTGGTAATTAATTCCAAGTAAACTTAAAGGTTTCATTTCAAGTACCTTTAACCATGTTCTCACTGTGCTTTTGTAGCCAGTAGCAAAAACTATGGCATCAAAATTTTTCTTAATGCCGTTTGAAAATTCAACATAATCTCCATCAACCCTCTTCACTGCCGGTAGAACCTGACAAGAAACAGTAGTGAATGTCTTATATCGAGTTTTATTTCATCTTGACCAAAAAAAAAAAAAAAAAAAAAAAGGAAGGATGCCATGAGTATGTCAAAGTAGTCTACCTGAATTTTTCCACTTTTGATCATTTTCAAAGTCCCAACATCTATGACAGGAGATTGTCCTGTCATATTTTTGAGAAGAAAAGGTCCCTTGTCTGGCCTTACAAGCCCATATTTAGCAAGGTTTCCATGCAGGAACTTGTTAAGCATGACTACAGTGCGATCCACTAGATCACAAGGAATGAATTTCAACAGTTGCATTCCAAATCGCACCATTTCCTTGGTTAGAACATGAACCTGAAATTAGAAAAGGTAAAATTTATGTCTGTGGACAGAAACAAAGAACATGCCTTAGATTGCAAGAAACACAGATCTTTCTACTGGAAATGATCATGCTGATCGACTATAGTGGAATGAACTCTAGAAACTCTCTGTCCATGAATTTGCGTCTTGATCTATGTCTTTTATGGAGATCATGACAGAGCAAAAGATTAGAAAAATAAATATGAAAAGTAAAAATTTTAGAAAATCATAAGAGTTGATGATGAGATCATGAGAGAGCAAAAGAGAATAAAACAAAAATATTAAAAGTTTTTACCGGGCTACGAATCACAATTGAGGTCTTAGCATCCCAGTCTGCTAAATCATAGGCTATTTCCATCCCAGAGTTTCCTGAACCAACAACTAATACATCTTTGTCACAAAAATTCTGGCCATTGTCATAATGGCTAGAATGCATGGCCACACCGCCAAAACTATCAAGACCTGGAATTTCTGGTATCAACCCTTGACCATTTTCGCCCGTGGCAACAACTAGAAATTTTGCAACATAATTTTCTATTGCCCCAGACAGTGCGTTTTTGGCCAAAACAAGCCATTTTTCATCAGTAACACCAAAAGATGCAGACTCAACAAGCCTACAATAAATGGGATTAATGTTAAAATGGGAAGTGTAGTCATCCAAATATTGGATGAAGCCATCTTTGGGTACAAAAGTTGGTGCATCAGAAGGAAATGACATGTGAGGAAGTTGGCAAAATTGCTTGGCCAAATGGAGTTTCAAACGACCATAAGTTCGTTTTTTCCAAAGAGAAGCACTGCAATCTTCTCGTTCTAGAACAATATTGGGAATGCCACGTACATTTAGGCACGCTGAAGTTGCAAGGCCAGCAGGGCCACCTCCAACTATGATAACTACAGTTTCTTGGTTCATTTTTGTTTCCTTTTTTGTTTTCCCTTTGGGTTGGTATTTGGTTGAGTCTGTGGTAAAATTACGTACGGATCACTGGGGTTTATATAGACCGTAATGGATAAAGCTCCCCAGAAAAGATTTGATGATGAGAACTTGGCTGGCCATTTCCTAGTGCTTTGCATTTGTATTATATGGAAGGTAAATAAAAGGTTTAAGCTGTACTATTTGTACTTTAAGCTGTACTATTTGTATCCTTACTTGACCAACTTTGGAATAATGCCAACCGCGTTAAGAAATTTGTTTCATTTTTTGCTAATTAAGCAACAAATTGTATTAATCTCTTGAATTTATTTATAGAAATGAAATATCTTTATTTGGAACAATTTTGTGTGGAAAACGCAAAATTGTATTGAATAAGTTATCTTTTCTCTACTTATGCATGTTTGGTTTAGCATATTTTCCTAAGATTCTCTAATCAAATTTTAGCATATGTATCCAGTTCCTGAACTGAGTTTCTTTAAGAAAATTACAGATAAAAACTTTTAGATTAAAAATTTATATTTGACAATTTTGTTTTGTTCTTTGCTAGCAGTTTCTTATATATTCTTGTCTCGCATATAATTAGCAACAAGGTCTTAAATTATTTTTACATTTTATTTGTCCAAGCTCAATTTAAACTTTTATTACCTTATCAACATATTAACAAAGACCATTACTGTGCAATGAAAAAAGTACAAAAACTGCAAAAAAAAAAAAAAAAATTACGTTGTAAAGATGCTAGTAGGAAAACTTAGTCGTGGATGTAGTGAGTTGCAATATTACTAATAGATAGACAGGGATACAGTAGGGCAGCCACTCTCTCCCTCAAAATTTTGGTAAAATCCTCTTAACCCTAGAGGAATATTGAGAATTTTCATTTAGAACTACTTTTTTTAAAGAAAATTTTCAGTGCCTCTCTCCAGCTAACTTTTGTCTTTGGAAAGATACTAACATTTGCCCTCGTCCACTCTTTTTGAATATTTATAAATTGCTATTTGTTTAAATGGTATAAAAAATAAACTTCTTATTAAATACTTTATTGTCATATATTATCTTCTTAAATTTTTCGATATTGTCTCCAAAAATATCTCTTTATAAACATACAAAATGAATATTTTTAACTAATTGGCTAACTTTGCAAAAAGTTTATTGTTTACAATTTGGTATTAAACTGTATAGCAATTTCATATATTTCTTCTTTTTTTAAGTACGATGCTAAAAAAGAGAAGATAGAGAGAGACATAAGTAATATGTATATATGTAAAATTTGATATGCTAACGGATACTTTTTCCCATATTGGTTATACAACACTCATTCTTTGGTTTGTTGGGCTTGATTTTTATTATTGTTTGGTTAAAATCATCTTGGCCATAAGCAACTTGATCTTATAGCGTTTTGGTTTCAAGTATTTTATTTTAAATTTTTTAGATGTCAAGACTAAATCTTAAGTCAAAAAATGAAAAACTAACGTACACTTCATAATTTTCAAAATTGCACTAATCAAAAAACTAATTTCCTACACTTATAACTTTGCCTTTCTATCCAAAAATCTTGACTCCAACACCGATTTAAATTGTTACCAAATATCACTTGTACATGTATTAGAAAGTGTAAACAAGTATTGAGAATTTAATACCATTATTAGTGTTAGATATTTTAGCAAAAAAAGCTTGGATGAGACGTAGAAGTGATGTTAATCACAAATTTGAAAAATCTAAACAAGCATTTTGAGGTTAACATCATTATTACATTGAGATATTTTACCAAAAAAGTTTTGATGAGACATAGAAGTGATGTTAAATACGAGGACCGCGGGCAGGAACGGTTGCAGCGGTTTTATGCATTTTGCACACCACGTAATTTTGTTTGCACAACGTGTAACTTTAGAACAAATTTTTGTGAGCCTCACACAAATTCTGAAAATCGAGATACAAGAAGTGATCTGAATCATATAAATTTTTTTGGCCAAATCATGGCCATGAATTGCCAGGAATGGTTGTCTCCCCTCCTCTAAATACAAAGTATAATAGCATCACGCTTGAAAAGTCAACTTTAAGAAAGATACTAATAGCTTGTTTTATGCATTTAAGGAAAATTGTCCATTATATCAATATAATCATGTGATTCAATAATGGTAGAACTTATTGGAATCTCGTTATATGGAAACTTAGACATTGTTTGATAACCCAATTTAGCACTTAAAATTAATGGATTCAGATCTTAACATATTCAGACCGTTTGATCACTAAAAACTGAACATCTGAATTAATTAAGTGGCACTGAATTTTCTAGGCAAAACTTGCTCCAAAATTAATTGATAAGCTATTCACTTATCACTAAATGTGATATACACTCAAATATATTAGATTTAATATTTAACAATTCAATAACTTAATGGATTCAGACTTCAGATTTCAGACTTCAATTTTCAAATTTTAGTTTTATCAAACCCACCCTTAGTAACAATTCTACTACTTGATACCTTAATGAGATAGGAATAGCATTTTATGCAACTCTGGTAGTCACAAAAAGCTTTTATGATTGCTTTAGAATATTGAAAAATATCGACATGCTTTATAGGGAAAAATATAAAAAGTAACACTTTTTTTGGATCATTTTGACTGGATTAATTGTACAGAGTCATACAATGGTTCAATTGTATCATCTAAGTTTTTTCTGGGTCTCTATTTTCTATATTTACTTGACCAAGACATTTCATTTTTCTAGGTATCCAAAGTACAAAAAAAAATAAATTGCAACCACATCAAGAAATTTCCCTTTTTTTGTTAATAAAATAACAAAATATCTTAACTCCTTGAATTTATTTGAAATACTACGAAATGAAATATTTTTACCTATCCAGAATAATTTTGTATGAAAATTATAAAATCAGCATATTTATTTAAGCATATTCTTTCAAGTGCCATGTTCCTCTAATTAATTTTTAGCATATACATCCAATTTCTAAGTTGAGTTTCTCTGATGAAACAGATCGCAAGAGGGGAAAAGTTTTAGATTAAAAGTTTAATACTTGGCAATTTTTTTTGTTCTTTACCAACAATTTCTTCTAAAGTCTTTGAATGAATTTGTATATAATTACCAACAAGATCTTAAACAATTTTAAATTTTATTTGTCCAAGCTCAATTTAAACTTTTATTACCTAATAAACATATTAACAAAAACTATTATTATATAAAATAATCAAAACATGAATAATGGTGCTAGTAGGAAAACTTAGTGGACTAGCGGGTTATAATAGTTAAAAGTGTGAGTGCTTTTAAATTAGTGCCGGAGGGAAAGGGCCACAACCCGAGTTTTGATATAAAAAAAAAAAAAAAAAACCTTTTAATCCAAGAGAACTTTTCAGAAATTTCATGTAAAACCGTTGTGTTGCCCTCCTTAAAATTCTAAATATATTCCATTTCCTTTCCCCCTTCCACATAAATTCTCCTTTGAAAAATTATTAATTCTTGAAATATTTCTAGGTTGTTTGACCTAGAAATGGCAACATGGATAAATGGTTGATAAATGGTTTTAGTTAAATGGATTGTGGATAAAATTAATCCGATCCAATTAGAACCATTTAATAAATGGATCTAATTAGATGCCATTTAAATGGAAAACCACGATTCATCCATTTAACCATTTACTCACCCAAGTCCTAAATTTAGGATCCAAATCTGCATAGCAATTTATATTCCAAAAATTTCTGTATCTCCTTCGGCAATCCCAATCTTAACAAATTTGATGAAAAGATGAAATAATGATGCTGCAAATTTATGATTTATGTAAATACTTACAAATCAATTCAATATCGCCTAAACAAAAGATGAAATGAAAATGAATAGAGTGTACGCTTTTTTCCTCTTCAACTGAGTAAAATTCTCTAATTTATTTGCTGAGAACAGGGACATGTAATACTATGCCATATTGCTGGACCATCTACAATTTCTCTCTTAACAAATGAATTAGCCGCCACTTTTTGAAAAAAATAAAAATAAAATTACTTTGACATTAGTTGATGATTTTTCTATCCTTCGATCCCTTCCTTAATGAAAACGGAAAATTGCAGAAACCTCCCTTGATCAGGTTTTTGACACTAGTACTCACCTCCCTTGTGATTTAAGAAATAGCATTGATCTTCCTTGAAGTTACTGATTCTATGGCATATTCAGCCTAGACTATAAAAAATGCCATTAAAATATTGTTTTAAGAAGTGAAATGAGAAATTTGTGCTATATTTGCCCTTTGTGTTGCATGCCAAGTAGTATTAGCAAAGGAATGACAAAACACAACAAAACAATTAATAATTAATAAACTTCAGGGGTGTAAGTGCAAACCCTTTTAGTTCACATAAAATAGTTGAAGTATCATGAACCAAGTAACAGAAAGTTAAAACCGGCTAGATTTGCAAGTTATGGCAACAACTTATAAAGGAAAAATTTGACACATAAAACTCTCTATTAGTAATGTGTGTGGCTGTTTGTGAGGGTAACATAGCTACTTTCATTGAATTTAGTTTGACAGCTTGAGGTGAAGTGTTGCAGCAAAGAGAATGGCTTCTTCAAACCATAGGAAGGATCATACAACTCCCCAACATACTTCACAATCAAGAACAAATATTGCAGCTGCAATCAAACAGCAACATTGAAGATTTCTGAGAGTGAAAATAACCCCAACAAGTTATATTTTTGTTATGCAACATGGTAGAACTAACAAGTAGTTTAATTCATTACTTAATTTGTTGACAAGAAACAGGTTTTCTTTTTCTTTTTTTTTTTTGCAAAATTCGTTCATTAGATTTCTCCAAATAATTAGGGTATCAAGATAAATTCTCACAATCTTTTGTCAGCAATAGACTCCAATTTCCTCCTAGGGGAGGTCAGTTCTATTTTTTAAATTACAGGGGGAGATGAGTGCTAATGTCAGAAACCTCTGGAAAGATTTTTGCAATTACCCCTAATGAAAAATGTCCTAAGGTTCCACTGCTATAAGAGTAAAAAAAAAAAAAAAAAAAAGCGGAGACCGAATTGTGATTTACTTAAGAAGCTGATGATTGATATTTGATATATAAAGAATGATACTAGAAAAATTTTTTAAAAAGCTCAAAGGACGATTAGAAGAGGAATAGTTCGGGAAAGGAAGAAAGAATAATATCAGGATATAAGAGATGGAGGAAGTGGCCCGAAAAAAGTCAGTTTTAGCTAATGACTAAATTAATACACTTATGTCTTTTCTCGTCTTTGATCTGCTAATTGGATATACATGGATTATATCGATAATCCATTTAAATCCATCAACTTAACTGGATTTAAATGATTATCCAGTTAGAGTAGCTAAGTTTATTCAAGTCATCCAAATCCATATAACGATGGTCTATAGGGATAGGTAAGTGGATATCAATCAATTTTGCTACTTCTACTTTGAGCTACAAAACTTGACCTCTTATTAAGTACTTTAAATTACATATTATCTTCTTAACATTAAGTACTTTAACATTACATATTATCTTCTTAACATTATAGTTATGTCTTTTCTCGTCTTTGATCTGCTAATTGGATATACATGGATTATATCGATAATCCTTTTAAACCCATCAACTTAACTGGATTTAAATGATTATCCATTTAGAGTAGCTAAGTTTATTCAAGTCATCCAAATCCATATAACGATGGTCTATATGGATGGACAAGTGGATATCAATCCATTTTGCTACTTCTACTTTGAGTTACAAAAGTTGACCTCTTATTAAGTACTTTAACATTACATATTATTTTCTTAACATTTTAGGTATTGTCTCCAAAAGATATCTTCATATACATGTAAAGTGAATAATTTGTAGCTAATTGGTTATGTTCCATATATGCACTTTGAAACTAGAACTTTGCCATATATTTATTTTCTATAATTTGGTATAAAATTGGGGTGAATTTATGTATTT
This sequence comes from Coffea eugenioides, assembly GCF_003713205.1. Taxonomy (NCBI): domain Eukaryota; kingdom Viridiplantae; phylum Streptophyta; class Magnoliopsida; order Gentianales; family Rubiaceae; genus Coffea; species Coffea eugenioides. Next base: position 37,275,945 of record NC_040044.1, read on the forward strand.
TTTGTATGTAGGATTTAAGAAAGAGAACATAAAAGACTTGAGTAATTATATAAATTCAATATATTTACTAACGCATATTTTAATCCATACTTGGTATATAGTTTCCTTATTATGGTTTTTGGACCTGATTTTTATTCTTGCATTGTTAACATCATTTTTATTATAATCAACTTGCTGTTATAGAATTTTGGTTTAACATATTTTACTTTAAATTGCAATTCGATATCAGGATTGAATCATTAAGTCAAAGAAAAGAAATTGGCATATAATTCATAATTTTCAAAATCACACTCATACAAAAACATTTCCTACACTTGTTATTCGTCCCTCTCCAACCAGAAGTCTTGCTCTACTTTTGTTTTACATTGTTATCCAATGTTACTCATACATGAATTAGAAAACCTAAACAAGTATTCATAGAATAATTATTAAGATTGGATATTTTACTAAAAAAAAAAAAGCTTTGATTAGACATAGTAGTGATGTTAAACATGAAGTACAGTAATATCACTTGAAAAGTCAATCCAATGAAGTTTCATGTACTTAAGGAAAACTAGTACCTAGAAACCATTATATTAACATAATATAAATCAATCATGAAAGGATTTACCAAAATCTGTTTGTATGGATACTTAGTGAAAGTATCATACTTCTTGTCTTATCTTAGATTACAACGGCATTTCATGCAACTTTGGCAATTGCAAATAGCCTCTATGCTGGTTTTAGAAGGTTGAAAATTTTCAAAATGCACTATAGGTGAAAAAAAATTTAAAAAAAAAACAGTACTTTGTTTGGAATCATACAATGTTTCAATTTATTGTTATTCTATTGAAAACCCTTTTGATGAAAGTTTATTTTTCTAAACAACTAATAGCAATTGCCAATGAGGGGACCTTAGCAGATAAAGTTACGTGACAAATTCAATGCAATATTTAATTTGAAATATTTTTTTTTTTTAAAAAGGATGTAAAGTTTGTATGGGATAAGCATGTTTAGTTTAGCGTATTATCGTAAGCACCATGGTCCTTTAATTAATTGAGTTTTGGTATATGTATCCAATTTCTACCATGGTTTTTTTTAAAACTAATACTATGAACTAATTTGCAAGAAGAAAAGATAAATTTTAGATTAAATGCTTATATATGATAGTTACACTTGTTCTTTACCAATATTTTCTTCTAAATTCTTGGGATGAGTTTGCATATAGTTAAAAACAGGAATATAAACTCGCAAAAAATAATTTTTGGCCATTTTTAGATTTTATTGGTCCAAACTCAAGTTAAACTTTTATCACATAGTTACAAGGGTTAGGCTATAATAGTTAAATGTAGAAGCATCCTATATTTGTAATCAAATATTACCCATCCATGCATTAGAAGATATATTTGAATTAGAAAAGTCAAAAATTTTCTTTTTTAAACAGATGCTACTATATTTTAGATTTAACTTTGAAACTAAAAAGTGAATATTAAGAAACCTACTATTTAGTTGTTTTTAATTGTGAAAAACTAGTTTGTACAAGCCATTATATGAATCATGACAATATTTTACACATTAATGTTTTTGAACACTATAGAAATATTTCATGTAGTAGTATAATAATGCCAATCAACTTTAGCAAGGTTCACCAAAATTTTCTTGTATGGAAACCTAGTCAAAATGATGCTATTTGATGACTTAACAAAATATGAATAGTATAATATGCAACTTAAATTGACTGTTGAAGAATAGCTTTTCGGTAGCTTTTAAGTGTTGAAAAATATCAATTTACTTTTTATGAAAATAAATGGCAGTTTTACTTGGGCTACCTTGTTTAGATTAATTGTATGGAGTCACAAAATGAACTAGTTTATTGTTATTGTATCCAATTTACTTTTATGAAAAACTAACTTTAATAAAAGGTACATGGAATTTTAAGTAGATAATCCTTTAACAAGGTGAATATATTAATTTATTTAATTCATTTTTTATTGTACAAAACTCTTATAAAACTTGTTTTTAAGAATAAATAAGGGCTTTCTTTGCCTGTTAATATAGGTAAAAATGTAATCTCCACAATTAAATTGATTTCAATACTAGGAAAGCTATTTTTGACAAAATTGATTTTCAAAATCACATTGTTAATCTTTTACTAACAATTAAGACAAAAGCATTTTTATCTTTTTATGCCAGAACAATGCGATTCCTCGCAACATTGAGCAATTACAAATCATTGTAAAATAGGAGACACTTGTTTTTTAATCTTTCACGACTTAAAAATTAATGACAATTAAGTTAATTAATTTGAGTTGTGCACAAATGATCATAAATTGTTCTTACAAAAATTTTACAACAAATATGGGCTCATCTAAACTAGTTCATACAAAAATAAAAAATAATACTAATAAAATAAGGTAGTCATACAAAGTTAATAGTAGTAGAACCTAAAAAGGAAGAAAACTTTCAAATTGGAGTAGAGTTCACTCTCTGATGAGTTCTTCTAAAAAAATTTACAAATTTCTTTACAATTTGTTATGTATTATGGACACAATAATGTCTAAGTTCCTATTGAACTTTATTTGCTTATTCTTAAATTTTTAAAACATGTGATCATTTGGTTTTAAAACAAATTGGCAAATATCAAAATAAATCAATCTAGCAATCTTAACAATATTAGTTCATTACTTCATCATTTTAGACTAAGCACTGTTTAGATTGATTGGTGTAAACTAGAAAAAATTAGGGATAATTTCAGAAACCTCTCCCTAAGGTTTCTAACATTTTCACTGACCTCCCTTAAGGTTTTAAAAATTACGCTAACCTCCTTTGTCAGAAATTTGGGCCCCATTACTTACATAAGATATAGTGAAAGTACTACTTTGCCCTAATACATTATGCATTATTACAAGTGGATATTTGACAAAAAAGGTTAGGGCACTAAATAAATAAGAGTAATTAATTAAACCAAAATAATGATTATTTCATCTCAAATTAGCAACCATAATTACAATCAAAAAATGGTGTCAATTGCTATCCTAAGATGTCGCTATTTTTGTGATTGTTATTAATTGACAATGATCAAGATAGACAATCTTATATAACCTACACAAATAAATCTTATCAGCAAGAGAAATAGAAGAATTTTTTGACCGGTTTATTTTGTTGAATCTTATATCAAGACAAAACTATTCATGCCTTTTGTTGCTGATTTGTTGATTAAGACATGTATGTTTTCTGCACCAATACTTTTACTTTCACCTTGTCAACTACAATAAAAAGATTAATTTTTTACCCAAATTGAGATGCTTATACCAATAATTTAATGGTTTTATAGAGTTAGTTGTGTCTTGTATATTTAGTTGCAAATGACAAAAAAATATAGCCATTACAATTTGCACTAGCTATGTGCAAAGACCATTGTTGCTTCAGGTTATAGTTGTTGCATCTTTTCAAATTTTACATATAACTCCTGACTTTTATTAATTATTTTATTCTTTACTAATACAACTTGAGGACAATTAGAAAAGGACATATATGGAAGAAAATTATCATCTCACTCCTTAAAAATACTTTTTAAATAGTACATTTTTCTGAATTGGATTGATTTTGTTACCAAAAACTTAAGTTTAAGGGATGTTAGTGAAATTTTCAAAACCTCAAGGGAGGTCAGTGTAGGTCTTAGAAACCTCAGGGGAGGTTTCTAAAATTATTCATTGAAATTAGATATTATGTTATGTTCTAAAACAAAAAAAAAATCTTATTAGTTTAAAATCTCATTGATTTAAAACAAAAGGGAAGAAGGTAATTCTATCTAAAAAGCCACCTTAATATATTGGGGTGCTCACAATTCACTAGAGCTGTTAAACGAACCGAACTGTTCGGTAGCTCGGTTCGTTTTGACACGTTCGTGTTCGTGAAAGACTCGTTTGAAACCTTAAACGAACCGAGTTCAAACGAATTTTTTTGTTCGATTAATAATCGAGCGAACACGAGCAAGTTTACGAGTTTTAACGAATGTTCGAGAACACGAGCATATTCGCGAGTTTTAACGAACGTTCACGAACATAGACATAATTATCATTTGACAAATTTTAGGGTTAATTTTATGGCTAGACTTTTATATTTGGAGGGTTTTATTTGTTATTTTTATGTTAATGTTAGTTATATAGTTAATGAATAATAGAATTTAGTCACTTAGTACTTTAATTATTTTTTAGAATGATTAATGATTTGTATGGCATATTTAAGGCTTAAAATAATTTGGATTCGAGCATTTCGAGCATGTTCACGAACGGCTCATTTATGTTAAACGAGTCGAACACGAACTCGAATTCGAACATGAATTGTGCTTAACGAATCGAACACGAATACAGGTTTGGAGTTCGAAAAGTAACGAACGAATATGAACGTTGTTCAAATCACTTAACGAACAGAGATCAAACATGAGATACTCGGTTCGATTCGACTCGTTTACAGCTCTACAATTCACCAAATTCACCTTAATATTAGGCACTTAAACATGCTGTCAGAAAAACCTTATTGGTCTAAAACAAAAGGGAAGAAGATAATTCTGTTTAAAAATCCACCTTAATATATTGGTGTCCTAAGTCCTTCTGCACACCTTAATATAATTCTGTCTAAAAAAGGGGATTAAGTCCCTCTTTAAACTGTAGATCGAGAGTTTGAACCCCACCTACAATGAAAAAAAAATCTAAAAGTGATGCTAGAATACTCCTTTGGTCTAAGTATACCGGATTGCTCGATTAGAATTGGAATTGTCAAGTCATCCATACCATAACTTTTTATTTTACTCAATTCAATCAAAACAAGAATTAATTTAGATCTGTATACGTGCTAACCCCTTACATAGTCTTTTTGGACTCCCCTTTCTTGTAGAATATGATAGATTATGTTTATAAAAATGTTATCGTTGCAGCGAAAAAAAAAATATTGGTGTGCTCACAATTCACCAAATTTTGTTGGTTTACTATGTGCGCACACAGACACACTCAATCAATAACGATGTAACAAAAAAAACATTTTTGTTACTTAACCAACCATGAGCAGAAGCAAATTAAATACATAAAAAATGCTAATAAGTAAGATTCATGAAGAAACAATTAATGCAAGAAACAGTCAATTGAAAAGTAAGAATCATACTTCTAATTCTTTCAATCTACGAACAAATTAACTATTTTATAACCATTTGATCCCTCTATCAGCAAAAAGAATTTAGTAAAATATATCATAAATAGATTTTTCTTTAACAATATACCAACAAATGAACTATTTCATAACCATTTGATCCCTCTATCAGCAAAAAGAATTTATATACAATAGATTAAAACTAAAAAAAAAAAAAGAGGACAGCTGGAGAAGCTAGAATCAACGTGGACACCCAAACACACCCACTAATATAAAATTGATTTCTTTAGACGCAAAGCTCTTTTTTCTTTTTCTTTTCTTTTTTTTTTTTGAAAAACTTTAATTTCTCTTCTAATTCTCTCAATTGATCAACTTTTTAAATTCCTCGGAACTTTTTTTCCCTTCTCCCTTCAGCAACCTTTTCTCCTTTCCTCTTTTTAATAAATTCTTCAATTAAATTATCAATTTTCTGTACAGACAAATTTCCCCCTAACTTCTTACAGATTTGAGATTGCATTCAGGTAATAATGATTGTTGATCCAATTGCAGGTTATATGTGTCCTTGTTTTTGGTTGTTTTATTATCTTTGCAAGTGATTGGAATTGGATTTTTTTATTTTAATTCTGTGAATTGAAATTAGGGTTTTTGGAGATGGAATCTTCGTCGTCGGCATCGGCGGCGCAGGAGTTTGATTACTTGTTCAAGCTGTTATTGATTGGTGATTCAGGTGTTGGAAAGAGCAGTCTTTTGCTCAGTTTCACTTCCAATACGTTTGAAGATCTCTCTCCTACCATCGGTGATCATTCATTCTCATCTTCACCTCATTCGCTTAGTTCTTTGTTTTCAACTCTTTTAGTATCTCGATATGGAAGATATGGAAGTTTTGGTGACGGAATTGGTCATTTATTGTTGTGGGGAATTGTGAATTTGAATGATAGAACGAACTAAAGTCGAAGGGATTTCTAGGATTTTAGACGAAGAATTTGTGGAATAAATTTAAAGTTTGTGCAATTTTGTGTTATTTGTTTTTGTTGATTAAATGTAGTATACTATGGGATAGATATTAAACGAAAATAAAAAAATATAGAGTAGATATGTATCACTAGTTGGTGGTGCTTTGTGCTTATCTTTGGAATGTTAATAAGTAGGATAGCGGGTTCTTGAGGATTTGGAAATTATTGGAATTAAGCTGGAATTTCTTATCTGTCATTGATAATGGTAATGAATTGGTCTGTGCTTATTTGAACTTTTGGTTTTGATTATCATCGCAATCTTATGCTCTGCCTTGAGAACATGATGACTGATATAGAGCATGTTTTCTTCATTTTTCGCTGATTAAAACCGAGTTCTTTTTGCTGATTTTCAGCCTCTGTATATTGAACAATTGCTAACAATTTGAAACACAGTGTGCTGTACGTTTACGTGGTGATTGTAGGGACTTGATCCCTCTTTAAACAAGTACAAAATGAACTCCTTGCCAAGTTATACACTAGATGGTGCCACCCTCATTATCAACCTATAGTTATATCGTGATCATTTTACCACCATCTTTGGCACCAGTATTGTGAAATAAAACTTTGAAGAAAAGGCTGTATTGGCGTTAATCAACACTAGCTTCCCTGCTATTTACGCTCACCACCCTCCTGTTATTTGCTTGTAAATACACATCTGGATGCAGATTAATGAATTCTTAGCTGAGAAAAGGGAAAAATCAACTAAGGCAAGCGCTGCCAAAACACGGGAAAATACTTTACAGGCAAAGCTTAGATTAGTCTGCAAAATTGATGGTTAATAAATGTATTAAACAATATATCTCAATTCCCTGGTGCAGTGTGTTTCCATAAGATATCAAACATAAAAATCAAATCCCAGTGACTGATGTCCTTAACCTGGTTGGGAAGTCACCTTGACTATACCAATATGTAGTATGAGAACTTTTATGCTTTTGTCAATTAATTGGCTGCATACCAGTAACTATGTTAAGCTATAAAAATGCGCCCTAAAGTGGATATGTCATGTTCAGTGCTTTGATACAATTATTCAAAGACCAAAATAAAATTGGAATTGCATTTCATGATTAGGGGGCATTTGCAGTTACACTGTGAATCTGGATTCTTTATTAGTCATTTGACTTACTTTAATATCGATCTTAATAAATATGAAAAACTAAGGACGTAAGAATAATCTGGATTTGGCTTGTGTTGGTTATAACCTTTACAGTTTTCTTTTACACTTGTAGATTTTATGTTGCTAAACGTTTAAGGCAGTCTAATTATCAAGTTTGTACCTTTGAATTTAGTTTTATTTGGCCTTTGCGTTGGAATCATAGTTATCAATATTTCTTGGTTTCTGCCTTCAGGTGTGGATTTTAAAGTAAAATATGTCACTCTTGGAGGGAAGAAGTTGAAGCTTGCCATTTGGGATACAGGTAATATGACCAGTAGATTGTGAATTGCTAAATTCTTCTGTTTATGGTTTTTTGATTTAATTGACAAAGGATCATTTCCATTTATATACTCTTCTAATAATGATATGTTGTGCATTGCTTGTGACTCTTGTTTTGTGAGAATATTTAAGCATTGATTCTGCTCTGCTACGATAACTTTCTTTTCTTGCTGATGATGGGAGTAGCATCTTAATTTGGAGCTGTTTAGAATTCGCAAACTAATTCAAATGTTTTCAAACCTTTGCTTTTACCCCATTACTCCCCACTTTTATTACTGAATCTATCTCAAAACTCATATCAGAAATATAACAATTCAAACTGCACACAGGCCTTTTGACGGTAACAGAGCATTTTTATAACAGAACCTTTTGAGAAGGAAGTGTGAGGTGGTTTTTTTTTTTTTTTTGGGGGGGGGGGGGGAGGAAGGAAGGGAGGGAAGGAGGAGAAAGGAGAGAAGAGGAAAAGAGGAGGGAGGGGGTGGGTGAAGGTGGGGGAAGGAGGAGGGAGGAAGTGGCAGGAGGTTGAAGGGGGATGGAGAAGGATAATTTTCAAAAGTTTTAAAAACACCCCAAAAAATTTTAAATTTAAAAAACACCCCAAAACATACCATGCTATGCTAGTTTTTCAAATACAATGCTACAATAGAGTTTAAGAAAACACCCTGAGGAACAACTAATCCATACAGACCCGTAGTCGTTAATATGCTTCATTTTCTTGGATTGATTTTTGTGAACTTGAGCAAGCTCCAAAACTTATGCTTCATTCATTGTGGAAATATCTGGCCTTGCCTATCGCATGCCTGCTACCTTACAAAACAGGGGTATAATTGTAGCTGAGAATGGAAGCATAAGTCTAATTTTTCATTTCTCCCATAGACATCAACACATTCTCTTTGGCTGAGTTATCCGGTTTTCGATTTTGATAAATGAATATAATTTATGAAAGTAATAGCAGTCTATGATGTACAATGAAATATCTAATATGTTTCTTAATATACAATATATGACTTGCTCTGAAGTATGTAATATGTTTTTTAATATACTGAATGTGTATGAAATATCCTTCGAAGCTGATATTGTCATTATATTACCTCTTTTTAGATATGGCTTTTTACTTTTTTATTGTTCATTGTTTGCAGCTGGTCAGGAGAGATTTAGGACATTGACTAGTTCATATTACAGAGGTGCTCAAGGAATTATCATGGGTACAGTTTGTTTTTTTGTATTATTGCGGTTGTCCTTATTCCTGTTATCATCTTGCTTATGTCTTTGGATGTATATTCTGGCTTCTTCTTGTTCTTGATTTTTCAACTACCTAATTACTTCCTACTGTAACAGTTTATGATGTAACTCGACGCGAAACATTCACGAATCTCTCTGATATATGGGCCAAAGAAATAGACTTGTATTCTACAAACCAAGACTGCATCAAGATGCTTGTGGGCAATAAAGTGGACAAGGTATCCCTTTACAAGGCCTCACGCTTATCTATATTTATAGGGGATGTGTAGGTTCAAGCCTATATTTGAAGTATTTTTAGATCCTGGTTCTTCCTATTTCTAATCTATATTCCCAACGAATCTGGAGATTTTGGGTATTGGTGTTTTGGGTATGACACTGACTCAATCTTTCAGTTAGAGTGTACTTGGATGAATATATCTGTATGTGGTACATAATTTTTTTTATGTGGGTGCTCATAACTATAAAGATAGTTGCTAAATCTAAAAATCTTTTGCCCAGGAAAGTGAAAGAGTTGTCAGCAAAAAAGAAGGAATAAACTTTGCAAGGGAATATGGTTGCCTCTTCATTGAATGCAGTGCCAAAACTCGAACTAATGTGGAGCAGTGCTTCGAAGAACTTGTTCTAAAGGTATCAAATGATTTATCATCTTTGCATATATGTGTTTAAACTTGTAGTCTGAAATTGACTTGAGTAATATTTGGTAATCTGTTTGACATGTTGAATCGAAAGCGGGACAATTGAAAATTTTAGTCGATTTATTGTACTTCTGTTACATCAGAGTATTGTTTTTCAGCTTGTTTTAGTGGTTTACATTCAGTGACATCTATAGTGAAAGTGAATATCTGTGAGCTAATTCCATTTGATGAGGATGAACTGTTGATCTATTTGGATATCTAGTGCATGAACTGTGAGGACAAACTATTTACCCTTTTTTTAATTTTTTATAGCTGGGGAGAGGTGGGGGGATGGGGAAGGGAGATTTGAACTCAGGACCTCTAGTTCCTGGAACTTCAACCTTAGCAACTATGACCAAGGCCTCCTCCGCAGACAAACTATTTACCTATTTGGATATCTAATGCCTATGTATGGCTATTGATTGGTTGTTCTCGAGTTGAAAAAGAAAATGACTAAGTTGCAGAACTATCCAAAATGGTAAAATTAACAATATAAGAAAGATGAAACCCTCGTTGCCTTTTGGTTCTCCGAATTGAGAGGCATGAATTTGAAGCTAATCTTGTAACCTAATTGTCTTCCTTTGCTCATTTAGGCTCTGCTTCTTCATCTGGTATCTTTCACTGTCATAGTTGGGTGCTCTTCAATAATCTGAACAATGGATTTGTTAGTTCAAGAAGTATTGTAAAATCAGTTTACTTTTGTTGTAATCAGGATGCTATGCACCAGCCTAGATTTTGTCTGGAAGTTCTGTTCCTGGGCTTGTAGATGTGTTGCTTTTTGTAGTTTGATTTTACTATAACTGTTTGGTATCACAATACAACCACATGCTTGCTGTTGTAGATTTAGTTCCGTGATTCTCTGGATGTGTCTAGATAAATGTCATTACCATGGCATTTCGCGTAGTTTTCCTGTTGTGTAGCAGATGTTTACATGCTTCATTGTTTCTGCAGATCTTGGAGACTCCCAGCCTCCTGGCTGAGGGCTCAGCCGGTGTGAAGAAGAATATCTTCAAGCAGAAACCACCAGAGACTGATGCATCGACCAGTGGCTGTTGCTGAAGTTTCTCACACTTACACAATTTGGATCTATTTCTTTGCCCCATGTAATCGTTTTCCAGTTTGTTTTTAACCAAAAAAATAGAAAAAATCTTTTTATCTCCTTGAACAAATCTGCACATGTTCTGCATTTCCCTTTCTATATCACTTATTTGCATCTTGCTTTATCGTTGATCGATCTGGTCAGTTGAAATTCTAGTAACCTATATTCCATCTTTCAAGTAACTATTTAATCTAACGTTGTCTTTCCAACTGAAGTTGACAAAGAGGCTAATCACAACACTGAACAGATGTTGACAAATTATTTCCTGCTTTGATATCTCATCCGGAAGGTCGTTTAAATAAGAAGGCAGACCTGAAACTAGATGCTTTGTCGGTAGATCACTAAAAGCTGAAAAGGGTTATGGTATCGCTAAAAGCTTCAATCAGTCGAGCCTTAATCCATACTTATTGAACAGATGTGCATATAAATTCTAGACTAATTCGATATATGTCTTGTCGTCTTCAGCAACCTTGCTCCTCTGGTCGGGATCCCAAATATACATTCACCATTACAAATGATGCATCAGGGGCAGAAGGAAATTGACCTACAAGAACCTTCTAGCTTCCAAACAGCAAGAAGTATACGTAATCATGAAAGAAAGGATCCATCGGGCGTACGGGCCACACAAATTTCTATTACAACATGGTCAAATGCATGGCATGGACGAGCAAGAACAATTTTCATGACACTTTGACCTGCAAGAAGAAAGTACAGTTAGAATCGTTGGTCGATCGATCCAAAGCTTATACAAAGTAGAAAGCAACTGCGCTTGCACCTTAATTTGTGTTCAGTCAGATCATGATCTCTCAAATCGAACAACTATGCATGTAATGTTGTCAGAACTCCCCCTTGCATATGCTTCTTCTATAAGCTTTCTAGATGCAGCTTCTGCATCTGTTGTATCCTGTACTATTGCTACTGCATCCTGAATGGAAAGCGAAAGAGACGTGAAATCTTTTCGAATAGTTTACACGGCAGTAATTCACTTAAAAGATCCTTTACGATGACATTATCTACAAAAGTAATGAGATTATCATTACTTATCCAACAATTTCAATTGTGAAAATCTAAACGGTTTACTATGTAACTTCAAAGTTATGAAGTGGTCAGACTGACTGTTATGTAAAGTATCTGCTTATTAAGAAAACAAGACATATGCACAATAGAAGTTTGCTGTGAAATATATGTACCGCATTAAAATGACCCAAACTGCTTTTCCTGTCGAACTATGAATAGACCTTTTCTCAATCAAAGAATAGAAAAATTCACAAAGGATGTTGAATTCTGATGGTCTTACATTTTTTTCCTCAAACAATCGCCATCAAAGTTGCCCCACAGATGAACTTTGTTTTTTTTTTTCTTTTTTCTTTTTCGGTGGCAAGGAAGAAAATGGATCCTAAAAGTCGTAAATGGACTTCTCGGTTACAAAGATTAAAATATCATGTTTATATATTAAAAAAAGGACCACGTTATGTGTGATCCGTTCCTTTACAACCAATTACAGAGTAATTAACAACACTTTATGGATAGGAGAAAAACCTGTGACATTTTTCACTTCAGAGTTTCAGATCAGAAAATCCATTTCGAGGAAATCCATTTTCTTAACAAGCATATTCGCCCACACAAAAGTTAGAACATAAGAATTATTGTTCAAATACTGCAACAGTTGTTCAATTAGATCTTTGCCACGCAAAGGCACAATGCCTTACCTTATTAGAAAGTACGTTCCAAAGACCATCACTTGCAATTATTATAAAATCTACACCATCAATTTGCTGCTCCTATAAGGAAGACAATAAACAGATACGATAAATGAATTAATTGGACTGGAGAAATAGAAAATCCTTTAGACAACCATTGAGATGGAATCTCAATAATATGCGAAGAAAAGCAGGAAATCAAAGGGACAAGACGGCCCAGTAAGAATGTGGGACTGAAATTACCTAAAAGACAAGGAATATCAACTCATAGGCCCAGAACTCATAAAAGATTAATCCGAAAAGTTCAAAAGTTTCAAATTATCAATATTTCCCTTGTTTAATTCCAAATGAATTTTTTAAGGTTAATTGAATAAACGGAAAGATTCAACATGGTTACAGGGATGAAAACAGTTAAATTAGAAAATGCTCCCATGAGCTTGAGGTTTTGCATAGGATCACAGATGTGCAGTAAAATCTTTTTTTATTTCTTTTCAATTTTTTTCTGAAACTATAAGTAATAAACCTCTGAGGACCATTTTCATAAAGCATACTTCCAACTAATAGCACTGTGCTGTATCCGATATGATGCATCAGCTTTCCTTTATTTATGCTAGAGAAAGACCTCTGTTTGCTGAGGACCTAGAAAAATGTGAAGTACCTGTATTTCTGGCTCAGCTACAACATATGGCTTTAGTAATTTATCTCCAAATGCACGAGACACGGCAAGAACCCCACCAACACGCCATGTACCTGGAGAAGTTAGGTAGCAGCCTAAATTATAGTCCAGGACTACCCATGTATAAAAAGTACAAGTGCTTAAGTTTAAATGAAATTAACAAGCACCAATTTTATACAAGGAAAAGTTCGAACCTGGGTAAACAAACTCATTACTAACAGTGACATATCTGCATCAATTTTGACATTTTGAGAGAGACATTTAGATGTGATTATTCTGGAATCACTAATCCAATTTTGATTAAGTAGCCTTGCTGTTAAATCCAAGTTTTGACATATTTTCGTGTTCACGGTATGACTAGATAGTAGCCAAGAAACTCAAAAGTGTAAAATGAAAAAGGACAGAGAACTAATATGTACCTGCCCATATGACAAAACCTCCTGCCTGTTCAATCCTTTCACGCTCATCAGACCTATCAGGCTTGTGATCATCGGACAAAGCAATAGCTACAAAAAGCACAGGGTAATAACCAGCAAGAAATTGAAAAACAAAGACGAATAACACTTCCTTCAACTGTCTGCCACAGCCAGAAGTGAAGGGCAGTTACCATTAACCAAATGAAACAAGAAACGGAAAAGCAAAGGACTGCACATCAATTGGATACACTTGGAGTTAAAATATATAAGATTCTCCGCATTTAGGTTCTTTAGGGTTAATGCAGAACTGTAAGGAATCTGCTCATGATGACATGAGATGATAGCGACTGTAAGGTTCCAAGACCTCCTGAAACTCGTCAATGTACAAAGGCCACACAATCCAAGCACAACAATAAATATACAACATGCAAGGTTCCAATTTCCGACAAGTAAACCAAAGATATGTATACCCTAAATTGACAGCAATAGCTATGTATACCATAAACCATCTGCAAGGGCCCTTACGTCATCAAAGTATGATAAATGACCAAAATATTCTAAATAATTCTACACGCCACATTCGACTGAGAAAACAGCATTAATTCTCAAAGAGGAGCATTAAATTCCACCAATCTGAAAGTTTTTCCCTTTTTTTTTCCCGCGGGGGGCGGGGGGCGGGGGATGAGGACATGGAAAAGATCATAAAATTATCACCTTCTTTAGTGTTGGTGATGAATTTCATCGCATTCCCTGCCAAGGCTAGGCTGAAACTCCACATACTCCTTATCATTCTTCTACTCCAAAATATCAAAACAAACCACCTCAACACTCCTCCAAATCACCTTACTATTTTGTTGATTTTTGCCATCCTCCCATCACAAAACAAAAAGGGAAGGAAAGAAACAACCCTACATAACTAACATACACCCTTGGCTAATTTTCAACATCAATGAATGTTGACTATTACCAATTGTTCCCTGTTACTAGAAAAGCATGACAACATAAACTCTCATGTTTTTCAAGTGCTAGCGATTGCCCAGTCTATTTTACTGTTTTATGACAGTGCTAGCTCCTCTATCAGAAAAATTAAATGGACAATCAGCAAGCTTTCTGAATTCAACAGATATTCTGAACATGTTCTTCCTGAGGGATTATTAATAGAATTCAACTTTGCAAGAGTGAACTAAGCATTTCACTTCAAATGATGAAGACACCTAAGTTTTCCAACCTTCTGGTGGTAAACAACCTTTTTACAACACGTGCAACCCAATCCCCCACCAAGAGCTGCAAAATTACACACCAACGTTCCTTCTACGACACAACACTAACTCTCCCATAACGATATAAAGAAGTATCATAAAAAAAATGATTCTTTGGCTGTGTACACTTTTAGGTGGCTTTGTCTGTGAGTTTGTGTATGAGATCAATCTCTCTCTCTCTCTCCCTCTCCCTCCCTCCCTCCCCCCCCTCTCTCTCTCTTTCAGGTATTGTACGCTATAACCACTACAAGCAAAAAAGCTATCATTTGAAACCACGTGCTTTTAATCTAGTCGAGTTCCAAGGAAGCAATTCAAGGCCTAAAAATGGAAAGTATTTAAGATAAATTATAACCTAGATGGGGTCGAGTTCCATGGAAGCAATTCAAAGCCTAAAAATGGAAAGTGTTTAAGATAACTTATAACCTAGATGGGGTCAAAATGTTAACTTCAACGTAATTGCGAAGTTTAGATTTCATGTTCTCCAGATTTCTGCAAAAGAAAAGTAGCTCAGCAAATGTTTAGCTTTTAACCAATGAAATATTGCCGCAAGGGACTTGTCATTATCAGCAAAATCTGAGTGGAAGAGGTTCTGAGAGAAAATACTTGAATCCCCAAATATCTACTTACCATAATAAAAGTATAAACAATTTCTTTGATTTAAGTTACTAAATCTTCATCACATATAGAAACTACTTTTGACAGTTCAATGAAAATATGCCCCCAAAAATGAAGATCTCACACAATGTGAGAGGAAAAAGAAGGCAGCCCACCTGAACCAGCTCTACAAGCAACAACCCTAGAATCTCCCACGTTTGCAACCAGTAGCCTATCCCCCAAAAGAACGGCAGTTGATGCTGTCGAGCCAGCATCTTTCTGTTGGCCTTTTTCTTCATTGAGGTAATCAGCATCAGTCTGTCTAAATGCTTCAACTGCAATAAAGTGCTTTAACAATCACACAGTATTCGAAATAGATAGCTGTAGAAATAGCATACATGCAGAATTCCTCTGCTATTTACCTATGGCAGACTTTGTGTCTCTAATAAAATCTGGATGCCTGCTTAAATTCTTAAAAAGATTGTTCTTAAGGTATTCAGCTGTTCTCGAGCCACCATGACCTATGTCAAACAAAATAGTGATTTATGTAATGAAGAAGTAAGAATTATTTTATTTTGATGCCACACCTACTACATCAAAATAAGATAATATGATAGTAGGAAGAAAAATGTTACATAACCTAAAAGGTAGGTACCTGATAGTCAAATAGACAGTAAAACAAATATTAAGACATTACTCAACCAAATATGTAACATACCATCAAAAACACCAAAAAATGCAACCATTTGTCCATCAACTTCTGATATTCTCGTTTCATAGAAGTCCTCCATTGATGCACGTTTTCCCTTGAAACTAGAATATCCATAGCTAAACTTCAAACTCTGATTTCCACTGAGAAAGCTGTGAGGTCAAGAAAAGGGTAGTATTGTCTGTTACATTCCATCACTACTCAGAACTTAACATGACAGACAAAAGTAGACTCCAGGCTTTTAAAATTGGCATCAAGGACAACAAAAAAAGATAGTGAACGCTACCAACTCTATCAAGTACTTGTTGCATCTTCAGGCTGCAAGATATTGAATACAGAATGCTATATGTGAAAAGGAACTATAGTCAATCCTATATCTTATATTTTTTCTACGAGATTTAATGCATCGTTCTTGTGCAATTGTAAAAATAAGGAGCAGATGGGTGAACTGTTCTCAATCTTGTCAAATATATCCGTTTTTCTGTCCTTATGGTTTAATAAAACACCGTAGACCACAAGTTCTATATCTATATCACCTTTACTCTTTAATCAAAAAAAACTTCAATCTTTGACACAACAAAAACCACGCGAGCAAGCCAGGAACAGCAGATACCAGGAACCCGTAACTCAAACATTGTTGTCGTGAGTACAACATCTACAAAGACATACGAAACATGCATGTAACATGATCATTGATTGTATACCGCAATACTTTACATCCTAATGTATATTCCGGTAGTTGTCAAGTTTAAATGGATAGTCTAATATTCCATTCTTACCCAAAAATTGAAGTCTTGGTGCATAAATAGCTACCACTGGTACACGAAAACAATACATCATTCAGCTCACACTAAATTTCAAAAATAAAAATCTCTATCAAATGCTAACTACTAATTCTATAAACTAGCACTGCAATTGGTTCACCTCCTTTTTTTGCATAATTTAGCATAATCAAAAAAATTAAAATTAAAATGCTACCAATTAAATTACACTAAACATTCATACAATTCTACATAGAACTCGAGAATCAAAAAAAAAAAAACTACACAAATAAATTCTCCAAACACTTGACAAGAAAAAAAAACTCAAAATCGAAAATATGCATATCCATAAAGTACCTGATACCCCCACCGCTACAGACAGTATTAAGATCCCTAGCCGGAATTGTGACATTAGGAAACTGTAGCACAGCAGGTGCTGGTTGCGGTTGCTCCGCCGGGGGCAACTCCCCACCACCAGCTGCCGCGGGCGGTGATGAAGCGGAGGCGGTGGAATGTTGCTGTTTCCGGCCGTGGTGGTTTTGATCTTCTACTGACAAATCATTTTCCTCATTTTTATAATTATCAACGTTCATCATTATGATTATGATTATGATCTCGTCGCCGCATTCGGAAAAAAAAATCTATATTACATACTAAATATTTACAAAATAGGAAGAAATAAATTCTACATATGAATCTGTATTTTTATACTAGTATATTTGTACTGCGTATATATAGGGAGTATATCTGTGTCTACAGTTCTGTACAGATAGATTCAGAAAAAAGTCGTAGTATTTTTTTTCGTGAACTTTAGAGAGGAAATGAGCAGCAGAAAGATAGAAAGCCAGTAAGATCTATCTCGTACAGGTCTTTTTGTGTTTTTTCGCTGTATTTTTCCATCTCTCTCTTTTTTTTCTTTTTTTTTTTTTGGGTTTCGTGAAACAAAAGTCTTTTTTTGCAATTGATTTTATTTTTGGTCTTGTATTTTGTTCAAATGGAGATGGAATCCGAAACACTTTTGTTCGGATAGAAGATTATTTGAGAAAATTTTAAAATTACAATAGTAACACTTTTTATAATGTAATATATAAAAAACATTTTAAAAAATGATCGAAAATATGTTTATAGTATCAATAACATAAAATTTTTCAAAAATAGTGATGATACTGGAAACTTTTTATTATTTTTAACATGTTTTTCAATTATTTTTTATTATTTGTAGTCAATTTTTCATCTCAAGCATTGTAGTGTTATTGAACTCTGAAAGGGTGAAATTTGGAAATAAAAAACTATTATTTAAAATAATTGTTGAAATGAAAGGTTCAAATGCTCTTAGATGCTATCTCTCATATATATAAGGATAAGAGGTTTCGATAAAATCTATAATATTGAGGTTCCAATATTTAGAGGTTCTAGTTTGCTTATTAAAATCTCATGTCTTTTCTATTAGAAGAAAAAAAAAATTTTAAAAGGAAGAAAAGAGATTAGTCTTGCATGCAAATATTGGATAAGAAAGGATGCAAAATTTTATGCCTTTAACAGGCTGTGACAATTGACATCCAACAAGAGAGAGAAAAACACTTATCAATTTGTGGGCCACCCAAAAGCCTAATTTTATTTTATTTTTTGTCAGCAACGATACATGTTTATAACCTACTCTATCCTAATCTAGGGGGAAGGGGGAGTCTAAAGAGGCTGTGGTAGAGGACTAGTGGGTATTCAGATCCAACTAAATCAAGAAAATGCTATAGCACAATCCTTAAATTTTTTTCACTGCAGGTGAGATTTAAATCCTCACCTACAGCCCAAGGAGGGACTTAAGCCCCTGGTGGCCACTGAGCCATTGGCCCAGTGGTTCCCAAAAGCCTAAAGGATTCAATGAATCTTCACTGGGGCTGTTCTGACACTCTTGAAGTGGGCTCGTGTAAAGATAGCAACAGAAATGAACTCCAACTTACAACCCCAAAAAGCAGAAAACCCACTAAGCTTTAGCTACCCAAATCAATTTAGGACTCCATCAAACTGACACAAAGTAAAAGGAAATATACTTTTTTTTGTTTTCCATTTTTCTATGAGCAATTTGTTGTCCTTTAAGGTCACAAGAGCTTTTTGCTGAGTGTTGTTTGATAGGAACAGGTAATTATAGGAAGGGCTGGAGATTTTTTTGTAATCTTGAATTTCAATTGCACCATATACAATGTATGTAATTGCAGTAAATTATCAAGCAGAAAATACGTAAAAGCGCAATAAATTGTCATTATGTCACGTAACTAAACCTATTTATTCAAATTCAAATTAAATACGTCTATATCATCATTAATTGAATCATTCAATTGTCTTAAAAAATCTCGTAGATATGATATATTAACATCAATTACTTAGAAAATTATATTAAGAAGATGTGTTTATGAGCGTCCATTAGCGACCAACCGATTCAAGAATTGTTTTAAAGAAGATGGTCGTATAACCAAGTTGGAGAAATCATAAGCGCCACAAAGTTGACAGTTAGAAAACTGTTTTCTCCCGCGAAAAGGCTTTCAGCAAAGCATTTCTTTAATAGTGGCACAGAACTGGAAAGGCAAGTTATTCTCATGCGAAGTGGGGGAGGCCTTGTTTCTTCTTTCAATATGTCTATCTTCAATCCCACTTGCTTACACATGCCCCCCCAACACCCTCTTTACATCTAAATCAAGATCACACCTTTTCACTTCACATTAGGACTCGTTCAAGAGTGGAAAGTTATCTGGTAGAGCTTCTCCAGGAATAATGGTGAAAGAAACTGAATACTATGATGTACTTGGTGTTGGCCCTTCTGCTTCTGAGCAAGAAATTCGAAAAGCTTATTATCTTAAGGTATAAGGTTTTTGTTTTATTTTATTTCCACTATGATCCAATATGATGGCTTTTTACGTGTAAATTTGATAGCCATGGTTCTTGAATTTGCTGTGCATGTGGTTTTTGTGCTTATACGAATATAAGAAGTGAAGTGAAGTAACACTCAGGTCTGAAGATTAGTTGAAGGTTACTCTTCTTGTTTGTTTCTGGTTAAACAATTGCATGTGTCATTTAGAGCTAGATAATATGCTTTGATATGTAGTGTAGAATATGCAGTTAGTTAGGTGCATGAGTGTTTCCTTCCTTTCTTTCTTTCTTTTCATCTATATGATTGATTTTTTATCTGTATATATGATGATCGATTTGCTGTGGAAGAATGGGTCCACAAATTTCATTGCATAATCAGCTACTTTGGCATCTAGCCACATGGTTGTGAACTCGTAATCTATAAATTCTCTGTATTTTTCTAGAAGATTGACTTAATTGAGTGTGAACTGAAGTAGGCGAAGTAGGCGACAGCAGTTCTTAATTTGCCTGTAAATTTGGTATGCTATGCTTTATAGATCAGAAGCTATTGATTACATTTTCCAGTGTCAAGAAACTTGTCACCGTTTTGGATTGTATAACCACTGGTTTATCCATCAAAGTAGCAGTTACAAGGTTCAAGGTGAAAATAGAACATGACATTAAATCAGCTACAGAAATTTTGGTAAATTATTTGGGGAATATCCTTTTGTGTCCACAGTCATCAAACCATGAATTACGCACAGTTTTAGTAATATCGCTAGCATATAATCTTGCTAATCTACCGCAACCATTTTTTGCTTAAAAACTGGTAGTTTTTTCTGCTGTACAAATGAGAGAAAACTATATGGTGAACCTATTTTTCCTGGATCTTAGTTCCTAATGGAAATGTTTACCTGATGGCCTAATAGCTGACGCTGCCTCTCCTGAAATATTGGCAGTATTTCTCTAGCAAAACCAGAAGAAACGACATAGAGAGGTTATAGCTCCCAGTGCCATCAAATTAGCTCCACAGCCAAAATACATGGAAAAGCAGAAACAACATTACGTTTGAGATCTTGTGGGATTTGTGCACCCTCACTTCCTCTAAAAATATCTGGAAAAGAATCATCAGCATTTAGCTTAAAGATAAATATTATTGGAAACTAATCAACATATTAGCTTTACTGAGTAGTGCTTAATTCAAATTGATGATATCGTGATGAAGAGAGTGCTCAAGGGAACTCTGTCGGCTTCAACTGGATTTTTTATTTCTTTGCAGTACTAGACACTTAAAGTTGTTTGAGAAGATTTGTTCTTGTAATCTTGCTCTATTATGAGCTCCCCCAATGTCTAAGCAAACAGTGGATTAGTAACTTGCAGAAATATCCAAAAGAGGATGTGAAATTGTAATATCTTCTACTTGATCTGATAGAAGAAGAAATGGTTCAGCTGGAACCAACATAAACACATTACTGTTGTTTTCATGAAAGGGCATTGTTGATCAAATGATACAACTTGTATTATTATTATTATTATTATTATTAAGACTTAATTTCCAATGAGTACTTCACAACTTTCTTTGACTGCACAGGCGAGGCAAGTTCATCCAGACAAAAATCCAAATGACTCTCAAGCTGCTGAAAGATTCCAGGCAAGAGCTTGTGCTTTTTACTAATCCTCCTTCAGTTTTCTGGATGTATTCTAGCTACTCAAAGCTTCACAAGATTTAGTTCCATTGAAACTAGTGATTTTGGAAAAGAAACTAAATTGTTTTTCATCATTTTATTCCTTTAACTGGTTTATTTATTGGGAGCACCAATTGCTTTGCTAAGATAAAATGAACTTTTGCAATACAAAGTTGTTTTTTGACAGGTCAACTTCATTTCTTTTTTCTCAGTTAGTAATTTGATTATATATCTTCAGGAATTAGGTGAAGCATACCAGATTTTAAGTGATCCAGTGCAAAGAGATGCATATGATCATCATGGAAAGAATTGTGTCAGCAGGTAAGCTTCATTCAATTTTGTACTTTGAACCTCTGAAATTTTAGATTCACAATTCTTTTTTTCTGCGGGAATTTATAGCTATCCTGCACATAAGTTCCTAGTTATTGTGCTTCGAATTGTATTCCCAAGGTAATTGCAAAATGAAAGATAGATGAGTTCCACAATTTCCCTAGTACTTTTACCCCCTTCTCTATATTTATCTCTGTACATAGACTTATATGTCCATCCATCTATTTCTAGCATCACATCAGTTTGTTGTTTAACTTGACAGACAATCTGTTATGCAAGAGTTTACTTCTAAAAAAATTCTGAACATTTAATGGCTATTCCTTGAACCTGGAGAAAGAAATTACTCAGAACATTGATGCTTGAAAAATAGTGTATACGAGGCTGATTTACTTAAAAATGTGCATGCGCCAGACAGTAGAACTATTATCCTATGACATTGTTACCATGATCCTCCAAACTGACTTGGTGTCAGTAGCAAATGAACTCTAACAACTCTGAAAACTGAGAGAGGTAAAAGGTCAGCTTCGACAGCAAAGTCATGTCATGTATCTAGTTAAGTTACAGATGGAGAACTGTTTTCCTTTATCATTGATGATATGCAACACATCAAAGCATACCTTGCATCCTTCAAAGTCAGTCATCGGGCTAAGTAATGGAGCACTTTTGGATTATGAAACATATATTTGCTTTTTCAGCAATAATAGCCACACTATCACCACTTTAGTTGAGAGAAATGAGGCACTTTGCAAGTTCTCCTTTCCAAATTCACTAATATTTAGTACGCATCTGCATATGTTATATGTAACATGAATTTGCTATCACTTTATTTATGTCATCCTAAAGATTACTTGCTCTTTAGGGAAACTATGCTTGATCCAACTGCTGTTTTCGCACTCCTTTTTGGAAGTGAACTCTTTGAAGACTACATTGGACACCTATCTGTGGCATCCATGGTTTCCTTTGAATTAGCCGGTGAAAATGACAATTCTGAGCAAGTGCACAATAGACTGAAGGCAAGTATGTTCTGGAGCTTCTGGAAATCTACATTTTGCATGCAGAGAAGTTACTTATTTGTCGCATTAGTCAGCTGAAAATATGCTCCAATTCAAGGTGTGATCCTACTGATCAGAGTCAGAATTACTAATTTTGCAACTTCAAATGAAATGTGTACCGAGATTGCTAGTTTGTCCACCTGTTATAAGCTTGTAGAAGACTCCACTTCACCATCCTTTCTTTGCTTTAAACAGAAAATATCCACATCCCTAGCCTTAATGTTCTAGAACCTGCACCAGTAATCTTTATAAGTCAGCATCAGTCCAAAATGCATGACATTTTTCCAAATGAAAGACCACTTATGGCTTTTATTCAACTGGATATCTTGTTTTGGTCCCATTACGGTTCAGTGCTAATTTTGTGTAATGGTAGTGAAGACTGTCCAAAGAGAAAGAGAAGAAAAACTTGCAAGGACCCTTAAAGATTTGCTTTACCAATATGTTCGAGGTGACAAAGAAGGCTTCTTACGACATGCTGAATCTGAAGCTGACAGACTTTCTCGTGCAGGTAAAGCAGAAAGCAAGAAAATCCCTGTAATTCCTTGCTTTCTCACATATAAGTTCTCTGTCAAAGTATAATTGAGGATTTCTTATTTCTACTAAAATGCTCATTTAATTTCAGCAGGATGTATGCTTTAGGATAGTGACTATATTTTCAATATCTCAAGAAACCAAAGCCTTATGGTCTCATGTTCAAAGTAAACTATCGATGGCTAATTTTGTCATTTGAACTTGCAAGAAATTGCATAGATAAAACCCTTATTTTACGAGTGACAGAATTGATTTCTTTTTGTTGTTAGTTTGCTATTTAAGTTTGGTCTAATGTCTATAGCACAAAACTCAGATGGACTTGCTGCCTTTTGAATGCCATCACTAGTATTTACAGTATAAAGCTAGTAATTCCAGTGAGACAATTCAATACCCAACTATTAAAGGCTAAACTGAAAACTGAATAATATCAAATGAGATTGAGAATATTCCATCTATTAACTCCATCATTTTCCTCTCAATACTCTGGTTTTTATTTGGCTTTTAAGGTACTTAATTGGCGTCTTAATTCAGTGATGGTATCTTGCAATGAGTTAGCAGTGGCTACATCATTCTATGCTTGAATTCTCATAGGCTGTTTACTGGACTTTGTCTAACTCATGTTGGTATTTCTCATAATAACATCACTTTCTTTTTTCATTCTTCAATTTTTATTCTGCTTGCTTTAACTAGTATTTTCATGAAGATAAGTATATTATTGGTGATGCAAATTTTCCCGCAAAACCTGAATATCATGCTTAGTATTGTTTTGAGTAAAACCACTGGATAAAAAATGGAAGCAATGTCAAGTTCTTAATACCTGCTTATTGGTGCACATAATGATATGGATGTGTTCTCTATATATATTATGCTTTTTACAGTTTAATGTACAATGTTGTTGAACTGTCAATGTTGGGCTCCTGACTGAATATTTCGTATGTGAAAACTTACAGCTTTTGGAGCTGATATTTTGGACACAATTGGGTATGTATACACCAGACAGGCAGCTCAAGAGCTTGGAAAGAAAGCAATCTACCTAGGAATGCCATTTGTAGCTGAGTGGTTTCGACATAAAGGACACTTCTGGAAATCACAGATTACTGCAGCAAAAGGTGTGCCGGTAGACTTCTGCAAACATCTTTATCCTACTGAAAATTGTATTTGTCCGTGCATTATCAATTCACATCCGTTGATCAGTAAAATGATTCTAGGTGCTTTTCAGCTGCTGCAACTACAAGAAGATGTACGTCGCCAATTTAAAATGGATGGAAGTGGACCTGAAAATGACATTGAATCACATCTAAAACACAACAAGAGTGTACTCATGAATTCAATATGGAAATTGAATGTAGTAGACATTGAAGTGACTCTATTGCATGTATGCCAAATGGTAAGTTTATTGTGCTAGGTCCTTTTTACTCAAATCAAATCCATAATGATTTTGCCATACAGCTATCTGGAATTCAGACAATTGTCTCTTGATTGCTGCCAGTGTCTTCTTATATCAGATGTCAAATTCCGGAATTACAAGATAAGTAATGCAAAATGGACTAGAAGCTTAAACTGTTTCAAAGGGAGATGACACTATCAACTTTGGTGTTTGCAGGTGCTACAAGAAACCAATGTCAGAAAAGAAGAACTTAAAACACGAGCAGTGGCTTTGAAAATTTTGGGAAAAATATTTCAGGTGGAGCGTTCATGAAGTCATCATGCTTCTTTGCAGATTATGACCTGTTAAAAGCTATTTCATCTTTGAGTCATCAAGTAGACTAGTCCTTTCTCTTGGAGGTTTAACTGTGCACTTAGCCACCTAATATCAGATGCAAATCATACATTTTATTCAGTAGATGTATTTGATGAACTCGCTAGTGCCACAATTTTAAACTAAGTTTGATATACTAAAAAAATTAAGTAGCGGTAAAAGGATAATTATAAGATAAGCTACATCGCTGATACCCTTTTTAACCTGTTCAAGCACCAGTGTTTTCTGTTTAAAATGTCTTTTTCTCACAGAATGCAAAGCATAAGCAAACTGGAGGAACATCTAAAAATAAGATCGCTTCCAGTATAAATGTCGATGATAGCAGTTCAGAGAGCAGTGATGATGAGGATTCACCGAGAGCCCTTAATTATCGGACTCCTTTATTAACACAGGTATTAACAGATTATGCGTCCCTAGAAACTGCATATATGCCCGTATTTCATATGCACTTCTTTTACACATATCAAGATTCTCTGAGTCTTGCCATATCCACCTTGCATTTCACCTGCTAATTGGCTGCATGACTGAACAAGATGGAAGTACTGAATCAGTTTCTCAATTTCTTTAAAAGAAATTTCCACATATTGAGCCCTATATGTGTTGAAACAAAGATGGAATAATGTGATATCAAGTAGCTCAAGAATATAGCACATCATGTTTACTCGGGCTGTATCTACAACTCTTTTGACTTGTCATCACATTTACGTTGGCTTTTCTCTCTTTGTTTATAGATCAAATTATTGTAATGTAGTATCTACATGCTATGCACTTCCTACTCTGCTAGAAGGCTTCCATGTTTTCAGTATTGCTTATCAAATTGAAAATCTCTGCTCATTATTATGGATAGTTGGGGTGGCTTAACCACTTGAATGAAACTGGCACGCAAGCTTAGTAGTAACAGCTGCTTCTTTTCTTCTTTCAATCTCTTTGTGGTTGCAGGGCATTGGCAGACTTTTCAGGTGTCTCTGTAACCCTGCGTTTGATGTGGATGATGAAGAAATTGTATATAAAGGAAAATGAGCCATTTAACAAAAATGTGGAAAAAGAGATGGAAACTGGCTCTCATATCTGAATGTCTCATATTGTAACTGTATTAGTACCATTTTCGTTTATTGAGCAGATACATGCAATGTTAACAAAGAAGAGTACTATTTTGCTACATATAGTGTTTGAAGGAATCAGAAAGGCGCAAGCCAGGATTGCTTCCACTTTTGTTGGACTTTACAACTCAGGATTCATCTATATGATATCATCTGGCCCTTGGGGTTCAGGGATTAATATTGCTGGACGGGAACTAATCTAATGAAAGCTTTGAGCAAACAAAATATAGGGCCATGTATTAGTTGCTTTTGTTTTTCTGACAATAATAGCACTTACAGACGTTTCTTTATAAACCAGAAGGGTACTTTAAGCTCAAAAGTAGGATCTGCACCAAAAAAAAATTAATTGAATTTGAAGTTTTCCATGGCATTAGTTTGCTTGACCATACAACTTCTGATTGTTATATTCTTACTCATCATCCTGCAAACTTGGGCTTTGACCACATAAACTTCAGTTACAATGTTTGAGAGGATTATCATGAGACCACCTCGATATTTTGGTGTCAATGCAAAACGGAAGCAGAAGAAAACGAAGGGTTTTCAAGAAAAAGCGCTTATCACTAGTCATTGGTAGTGCCGGTTCAAGTTTTGGAAGTTCATACTCAAATTTAATTCATTTTCTTTCTGATACTCCTCGAACATCTTCTGCTGATTGATGATCCTGCTAATTTGCTGCACCCCCGATTGAGCATGTACTAAGAAATAAGCCAACTATCTGGATAAAAGAAGTTTCTCAAACAAATTGTTAGGAACCCCGAGATCAGAAAAATAATCTCAGATACATTTCCTGCCCCTTTGCTCAGCACCATCTGATCGTTCGCAAAATGGAAGATGCACCTGTCAGGCAAAACTCAGCAACTCCAAATACCTTTTTTAATGGCCTTATGCATGCAGCATAGTGCATGTGTTCTTGCAGTTATAAAGCACTCAAGATAGTCCAGAACCTGGCCTTGAAAATGTGAAACCTGTGGTGCTCATTTTCTTGATGAGAACACAGAGACAAGTTTCAACAAGGCTAAGATTGCATGATAATGATTGAAATCAGTATATGGTAACACAACCAACAAACTCTGCAGAAATGGAAGTATAAAAGGGCATATGAAGCCACAAATCTTAAATGTCCATCATACAGTGAACACAGGAATATGTACAAGGAAAAATGATCCTTCATCTGGAGCTTACATCAAGTTCATGGAATCTCCCAAACACAGTTTAAAGAGCTGGATGGGGGGTTGCGGCAAGAGCCCGGTGTGCCTGGACAGCACAGGCACAATGCACAGATGTGAGGTTAAGACAGCCACTTATGATGAGAGAATGCTGGCCGGGGCAAGTATGGAGAGCAGGAAACAAGTCACATACTGCCTGAACTGCTGGAGGAGTAAGGGCTGTGCACTGGCTGATGTTCAAATGTACAAGCCCCTCTCCATATCTGTTTTTCACAGACTCCCACATCTCACGCTTGTTCTTGACTCCACTTTGAGCTAGAGAATGCATTGCTTTGTCTGTGATGTTCCGGCAGTAATACAGGTCAAGAGATCTCAGATGAGGGCAGTTTGTCGCCAAAGCAATCACACTCTCATCTGCCATCACATTCATGAAAAATTTATTAAGCAAGCAATTTACAGCATGCAGACGATACAACAACATATATCAAACAGTCCAGAAACTGGAAAAAATCTCAAGACAACTCACGTCCAAGTTTTCTACTGCATTCAAATGCAGGATGCCAGAAGAACATTATCCAACTTTACCCATATTTATAAAGCAAAGTCAAAATATTTAACCACAATTTTTGACACTCAACCCTATTAAGCTATCAGTATGCGTTGGCTTAAGAAATAAATTAACCACAAATAGTAAAAACACTTTGACCCACAACTAAGTATCGGCACCTTGCATAAAAGATAAAGAAGACATTGCAAAAGTTATCAGCTTATCTTTCAAGACTCCTAATAGTAAACTTTTCAGTCATCAAAGTGGCATTTCCGTGCATAAAAACAAAGAGGAGAGACGAAGGACATACGCTATTGTAACAGCCATAGCTACATTTAACACCTTTCATCAAATTCAACTTTTACCCACTTTTGAGTCACTTGGTACAGGAGTGACTCCTAGTACACACTTTCTCAACCTTCCTTTCAAAGCACCTAAGCCACATCCTAATGCCCTTCATCTTAAGCATTTTTCCTCTTGATGTACAATTGAAGTGACCAACAAAATGACAAGCTTTAAGACACTGTGTAGAATAATTTGCTTATATTTCTAATTTCTCCTTGTTACTTCCAATCTTCATTTCTATCAGCTCCTCAATAAAGGTATCACAACTTGGTCATCTCCATACTCATCTTATGATGTGCTTCGTGTAAACTTTAATCATGTTTTCCAAATTGTCATCCAGAAAGGACAAAAACTTCAGCAGGCTAACTCCATCTTGTTCCCTCCATGACTGATCAAGAACCATATACACTAAATCACAGTTCCATTGCAATTAAATAATGCACGCATTTACAAATAACTGCTCAAACACATTCACGAAAGATAGGAATTATTAGTTGAGTAAATTGATTTTCTGAGCCAGTTAAAGTCAGGCACATAACTCGTCTGACATGAATTTAAGCACTTGCTTCACTTGGAAGTACCTGTTATAAGAATACAGCCACACAAGTCAAGCTCTCTTAAATTAGGACAGCCATATGCTAAACTTGTTACCCCAGCATCACTAACTTTCTCGCACCATCCCAAGTTCACGATCTGCAACTGATTGCAATGATGCCCAATAGCCTGCAAAGAGCTTTAGCTAGTATGAAGAATCACTAATTTTGAGGGCTTCTAATTATAGCAAGCAATTACAAGGCTTTAATACCTTCAATGCTGTATCAGTTGCAGCTCTAACACACCCACAAAGATTTAAGACTTCAAGTTTTCTGCAATATCTTGCCAGATAGGCGAGAGCATTGTCACTGAAAGCCGAGCACCCACTTATGTTCAGCCTTGTAAGAATTGGACAACCATGAGCAAGGACATACAAGGAGTAATCAGTAAGCTTGAAGCTCTTGCTGAGGTCCAGGTCTTGTAGATCATGGCAATTTTTAGAAATCATCTCGACAGCATCATCTAGAAGCTGCGGTTTATCCTGTCGCAGATTTAGAACTTGCAATTTTGTGAACTTTGGAGCTAGTGATAGAACCAAATTGTTCATGTTCTTCTTGCACCTGTAGAAATAGAATTGCCAATTAACACAATTCTCAAAAGAAAAAAGGGACAATAACACGGATTTAGAGGTGACAAAGGAAACCAAGAGAAAATCCTCATAAGCAACCAAGATAACATTATTCTTCTGGGGAACAACTCTCATACGCAGACCAATTCAAGAAATGGACCAAAGGATACAAGTATCTAGACCAGGGCGGTGCCCTGTAGTTCAGATAAACCTCAAGGCCAATATCTGTGCCAATATCAGATTAATTCATGGTAGAAAACCAACAATAAAACTGCCTCAAAAAAGGTTGGATGTTCATTCAAGAGCACTTGACATAAAAAGTCAAGTATCTCAAGGACTGAATATATAAGCATAGTCATTGCAGATGCTTTGATGACTTGGATAACAGCCTTTAACATATTTCCTAATTATCCCGTCAAGGCAGCACAGCAGGAGCAAACGATAACATGAAAGGATTAAAGTTCCCGAAAAGCATCGTCCACCTAACATGGAAGTTGTGCTATTAGCATTTTTCTTCAATAAACATAGCATCTAAATGCTCACTGCAACTGCATACATCAAAATTAGCACTTAAATCAAGTCATAACCAAATGCACGTCAGCAGAAATTCTTATTTTATCCACCAAAGGACAAAGTTGATGGGCGCATCATGACCAAAATCAAAATTACTACTAGATTCCAATAGCGACTGGTTGTAATATATGCGTTCAACATTCAACAGAAGTCTACTCGAACAGAAAAGGAAGTTCTATCAAATAAAAGGAGCTGACTTTACAGAAATGGTAATCAAAGAAATCAGGCATTAACATGTGAAACTAAATCAAAGATTATATTGATCAAACTTCAACAAAGCTACAAATAGCACATGTATGCTTAAATTATAGAGCAATAAATCTGATATGAAATCAGGTGAGGGACTTCTTTAAAAAACATTAAAACCATAAAAAATATATATATATTTCCCCCAAAATCGAATTTTGAGGAGAGAATCATACCAAGAAAGATTCAGATGGATGAGACCACAAGAAATGGCATCCCTCCAGCCACTACAAACCCCAGAAGCCAGAATCATAATTCTATCATCATCAACAAGTGAAACAATCCCCAACAACAACTCCACAGGAATATCCTTCCACTCGGTGATCTCTCTTCCAGCAGCCCCACCCATTTTACCATTATTACAATTTCCTCCTCCGAAAACCATCAGCTTCTCAAAACACAAGTTCAGACTATTCTCACCTATCATCTCAATCAACCCTTTAGCCTTTACTACCTTCCCCTTATAAAGTTGGAATCTTTATGTACACACTGCCCAATAAATCCCTGTCAAAACAAAAATATGGAAACAGGTAAATCTATAAAAGGAGGAGATAGTCGGGCCGAAGTGGGGATTAGTCGGGCCGTCTTTACGGACTTGACCCGGACACCCCACTCCGTCGACAAAAAAAAAAAAAAAAAAAAATATAAAAGGAGGAGATAAGCTTCCGCAGAATACTAATTCCACCATGTGCTGTGCGTGTATCAGTTTCCTAGGCCAAAAGGGTCCCTGTAGGAACCTTAACATCTGGCAAAAGTATCATTAGTCATCACCTAGGAAAAATTAGAGCCTAAAAGCCTAAATACTAGTGCCACTGCCACATCATGTGATTTTTC
Organism: Coffea eugenioides; assembly: GCF_003713205.1. Taxonomy (NCBI): domain Eukaryota; kingdom Viridiplantae; phylum Streptophyta; class Magnoliopsida; order Gentianales; family Rubiaceae; genus Coffea; species Coffea eugenioides. Next base: position 37,306,815 of record NC_040044.1, read on the forward strand.
CAGAAATTCAAAATTCCAAAAAAAATTGCAAATGGTCAAAAGGGATTAAATTTCACACATATTTAAGAAAAGGGTCGTTTCAAGAATTGAAAATGGTTGATCACACAAAAAGAAACAGCAAGAATTTAAGTGGATTGACTACATACTCTGGAAAACTGGAAAAGTATTATTGCTGACCATAACATAAAAGAATTTCACATATACGAAGAGGAGGGGGCAGGTACCTGGTTGGTCAAAAACTGAGTTAATTGAGGTAGGAAATATACAGGTTTTCAGCGGTCTTTTTAAGGAGGAAGTAAGACACTTTTGAAGTACACAGAAACAGAAAGAGACGTAGGGCAACCAAATTTCGGCGACGGTGTACAGAGCCACTTGTCATCAAATGATGACAGGGAAAACTTTTTAAATTATTCTGTTATTTTTGTGGGCGATAATTTCAGAAACCTCCTTGAGCTTTTTAAAAAATTTCACCTACTTCTCTTGAGGTTTAAAAAATTACACATACCTCCATTGAATTTACTTTTTTTATAATAAAAACTATTTAATGATCAAAATTTTAAATGAATAATCTAAAATGCCCACATAAAATTGAAAAGTTCATTTTAACTTCTTATAAAATTATTTAAAAATTGTGAAACATGCACAAAATCTCAAACTCAATTTTAACCCTCATCTCTACTATTTTAAACCTTTTATATTACTATATCTCAAATTAATACCATTATCACCATTACAACTATCAATCCCTAAATTCTAAAATGCAATCGAAATTATAACAAAAAAAACTCAAAAGGATTCAATAACCACATTAATACAACATTCTATCGCTCAAATGTTGGAGTACCAATACCTGCCCTATTCTTTTTAAACCCAACTTATATCTTTTTCTATTCACCTCCAGATCATCCAAGCAAAACTAATTTGTAATATGTTATAATTGTATTTAGAACGTAATCAATTATTCCATGAGTGAATTTTATTTTGGTTTCCATTAAATATCTGTAATGCATTCATGTGAACAAGATTAGGAGTAGATTGTTTAATTGCATGAAAAAATATTAATATATTAAAAGCTATTAAGGTCATTTTATAGGGTCAAGGGAGGTAACTGTAATATTAAAAAATTTAAAGGTATTAGGTGAAATTGTTCTAAAATTATCACATTTTGTAGCCTTGGAATTATTTTTCTGAAAAAGAGATCGAATATATTTTGTTGTTATCATTTTTGTTAGTATTTTATGCTACTTTGAAGATATCGGGGACAAATATTTTCTCATTTTACTCAAATGCTGTGGGTATTTTGTCTGTTTTAGCTAATGTTAAAGGTAGGAATAGAGTTACATATATTTTGATTAAACAAAAGAAATTTGTATCATTTTGTAATATAGTAGTTTCTTTCACAAAAGAAACATTGGAATTCATTCGATAATAGAGTTTTTTTAACAAGTGCCCGTTAAGCACTCATTAACACATTTAAAATTCACATAATCTACCACACACACACATATATATATATATACACACACACACATATTACAATTATTGCATTTTCTTATATTTACATACTTTTCCTATTTGATCTTATCTACCCTTTATTGTATTTATTTACTTTTTCTAATTAATTTTATATTTTTAAAAAATATGACATCTAAAATATATATTAACGAATGCCTAATGGGCACCCTAACTTCAATAAATACAATAAATGTTTGACCCCCAAAAAAAAAAAAAAGTTGTACAGTGAATGTAATAATTTGTAAGTGTGTACCAAAAAAATAATTTGTAAGTGCAGGTATTGGTCATATGTAAATATACATAATTAAATAGTTACCTAATTTGTGCTAGTATTTAATTGGTTCCATTGAAGACTAAAATGAAGGTGGACAAATTCATTTTTGTGTCTATTTCTATAAGGAAAACTACGCCCATAGACAACTTTGAAACTCATCCAGTATATATTCAGGTGCGCATTAATCCTTGTTGTTCTCGGATAGGCGGTTCCTCACTTAAAGAAGTAAATCACTCCTTTTAAAATTTCCAAATATTGTTTAATATCTCACTTTTTTTTTCAATTTGACAATTTTTATTTTCCCTAGATGAAATAGGAAACTCCATTTGTCTGATCCGCATTTGGAAGGTGAGTTTTTTTTGTGTTTGTCTAAAATTTTACTGTAACTTACTGTAAAAGTTTTTAAAAAATTTTTTGAAGTGTATATTTTTTTTTTTTGCATATTTTGAAGTGTATAATTTAAAAACTTTGAGAAGTTGTTTGAGGTATGTAGCTAAAGTTTTTAAAAAACTTGTAACAGACAAACTTGACAAAAAACTTGACTTCCAAACAAGGCCATCCTGGTATTTGATTTAAGTAATATGCTGGCACTTATCAAACCAAAACATTTAAAAGCAAGAATCATAAATTTTAAGAGCTTTTAAAGTTGATAATGACTTGCCATGATAAGAAAAATAAGGTTGAGAGTGAGTTCAATGAAATTTATTAGTTTTGCGATCAGACAAAAATCTAAGGGAGATGTAAAATCAAGGACTAGCATCCTAACCCGTTCTTAGCACGGGTTTATATTTCAACCTTCAAATTAAAGAGTTAACATTTGTAGCAAAAGAAAAAATTCTTTGAACTTTTAATTTAGTTTTATACTTTAAAATATACTTACATTTTATCTTCAAAATAAAAACATCATATTTTGTGATTTAAATTTGAATTGAATGGTGTCAACTTTCTTTTGAAAAGACTTATAGTTGATTCCGCATTCATCCTCTAAATTGAAAGGTAAATTTTGAAGCAAAAGAAAATAATTCATAACTTGTAATTTGGTTTAACACTTTTAGAGTATATTAACCTTTGCCTCCCATTATATGAAAACTATATAAAATTAAGAATTGATCACAATGGTTGCAAGCATTGGCATTTAAAAATGTAAATAAAAAACTGATAATATCTTATAATAACCCCAACAACCCCCCCCCCCAACAAAAAGGAAAAGAATTAAAACACAAAAATGACATAGTAGTGGTTTTTTTTTTCTTTGGTGACATAGTAGTGTTACATATTTACATATGAAGAAAATAATGAAAATATACAAAATAATCAATAATACCCAAGATAATTTTAGTGGTTGGGTTTTATACTCTTATTCAAACCTAATTAGGGTCGAATTTAGATTTGATATGTACAAATTGGGTAGATGTAGTTTACAGTCAATTGTTTTACATCTTTCTCATAAGTTATAAAGTAAATTTTAATTTTTTTTTATTTTTTGTAGGACTAGTGCTATTTTTATTATTTCTTTATCAAAAATAGAATTTTAAATAAAAATTTCCAATTTCAAGGGCCAGTAGGACTTTTTTCTTTAATATATTTTTTTGTAGGACTAGTGCTATTTTTATTATTTCTTTATCAAAAATAGAATTTTAAATAAAAATTTCCAATTTCAAGGGCCAGTAGGACTTTTTTCTTTAATCTAGCGATTTCACGATTTAGATTTTATGAATAGTATATTATGTCAATGATTGTTGAATACTATTTCTTTTTCAGTTTTAATGTACTTGTCCCTTTAGTTAGGATTACTAAGTGGAAAGTTAAAAATTATTACTTTCCTTTTTACTTTTAGTTGGACTAATGATGTTTCATCTTTATTTATCCTCCCATAAATACACTTTAAACCAAATTCCTACATTAGTAGAGACACTCCTTATATTTTAAATTCAAAAGGTATGAAGGGATATTTAATAATTAAAAAAATCCAAAATTATATATTTATATTTATATATATATATATATATATATATATATATATATATATAAAGAACAAGGAGTTGGAAACTTTATGATTTGACCATTTTAAAAACCCCTTCTGCAATTTATATAGATATAGATCTTTTATTTGGTGTCTCGTATTTAAATGAATCATATATTTAGATTGTGCTATCCAATTTGGCCACCAAGTTCAATTTTACTTTTTGTCACATTTTCAGCTTAAAATGTTACGACCAAGTTATTGATCACAAAGTTTCAAGGGGCAAGAATAAAAGTACAAGCTTTTCTTTAGTCAGACTCTTGACTTGGTGAAAAGCTTCAAGCCCCAAAGGTGATCGATCAGAGCAAGATGGAAGACCAAATTGCTATTAATGTTTACAATTTAATTGTGAAAGGGTAAAAGATATGTTTTTTTTCTTAATGTGAAGGACTAATTTGAATTTGTTCGGAAAAGCTTTAAGGGACTATCTTTTTAATTCACAAAATGCTATTGAACTACTCTACTACTTACAATTTTTATCTTCGCGAGACTTGGATCGTATTGAAGTCATTGTACAAGTGGTAGAAGAAAATATGTACCTTGTTCTCAATTTATTGAAAAATCTTACGTTAAAAAATAGATTATTATTTTTAAAAATTTTAAAATAATACTACAACATCTTTTATAATGTGATATATGTGTTAAAAAGGTAATAAAAAATTTTAAAAATATTTGGAAAACATATTTGTAACATAACAACAGAATATTTTTCTAAAAGTTAAGATTCCAAAACTTAGAGATTCTCGATTTAAATTTCTCTTATCTCTTCCCACTTTTTGAATTCTACTCTCCTTATTTCTTAAATCTTAGCCCATCCTCTACTAAATTTTTTTTTTTTTTAAAAAGAAACCTTTTGGTCTATCTACGTGTGCTAATTAAATATCTTTGACTGATAAAATACTAGTAACTTGTACCTTAAAAGATGAATTATCTAAGATTAAACAATGGGCAAAAGAGACTAAGCATTATATAATACTAACTTAATAGGACCACCATGATGGCGAACCTAAACTTGTTGAAGATAATTATGAAGATTCAAGTAATTTCTTTTGTCAATTAACACACTCAAGCTGTGGTCACACCTTGTACAGAGTAGTTGTTTAACAAACTTGCAAGTAGCACCATATACTAATTCATGTAAATCTAAGAAGACAAGCTTGAATTTGTCTGGACAGGAGGAGGTTATTTGAAATATTTATTCGAAATAATAATTATAATATTTTTTGTGATATAATATATATAAAATAAAAAAATAATTAAAAATTATGTATATGATGTAAGTAATGAATAATAAAATTTATTTTTAATTTGAAATTCATACATAGAGTATTAGATTAATTTGTCACCCCAATGTTTGAAAGGCATCAGTATAGTTTAGGGAGTTTGACAAATAGTAAATCATCATCCTTAGAGAAAAAGTAAAGGCTGCAAATTAATTTGAGGTGGGGTCGATAGAAGTTTTCTCCAAGGAAATCATAACAAATGTGTGGGCTATACATTTTTGGGCTTTCTTTAATTGATTAGAATGTGATTTTGAATTTGGATGTGATGTGATGGGATTTTGCGATCAGGATACAGAGAAACGTAAAGATGGTAGACCAACGCAACTGCTACTCAAAGCACGAGTGCATGACAAAAGTAGGAACAAAATAGGAGAGGGGCAAGTGGAATCGGAGGACAAGGGCCCCAAAGATTGTCAGAAAACAGTTCGGGCCGATTTCATGCAAAATACCTAAGATGTAATTTTATATGGACACGATATAATTTACTTTCAATAATATATAATTATAAAATAAAATTTTATGAGTTTCATGAATGGTATGAAAAATGACGTATAAAATACAATCTGAATCTTATATTTTTTTGAACCTTTAGAAACGGTTGCTTTCCATTATTTCCTGCAACCGTTCCTGCCCCTCCTCTGAATTGGAATCTAGTACGATTTCTATTCGAGTGTTACACTTTTTATATTATTTAATGTATAATTATATTATGTTATTATTTTGGAATAAAAGTGATATATATGAATAAAATATTTGATATGTATACAATGTGATATTATATTACATTTGCATACAAAAAATTTAAACATATATAATGATCGGATGAAATTCCACAAAATATATTGTCATATATTTATACATAAAAAAATTAAAAATATATAATAATCGGACAAAATCACATAAAATATAATTGTACTGAATCATCGGAACAAAATTTTGTCCTCTCAAATTAGAGCGCAGTGGAAATTTCCAATTCAATTTCTTGTCAAGTGGGAGGCACGGATTAGGAATCAAACAGACAAAGTGGAATCGGAAACCAACCCATCAAGGGCAATACGGGCGGTCGACAATGCCCCAAATATTTTTTTGTGCAAACACGAAACCGCACCAAAAGTTGCAGCTCTTGTTAATGCGTGTAGGCACATTAGGACATCCTCTTTTAGGCTTTTGGAATCATCTGACTTACCTTACCCACCATACCATGAATAATTAATTATTCTTGTGTTCACATCTACAACTTTCAAACCTTTTGCTTAAGAAAAAAAAAAAACTTTCAATTAATCCTTTAATTTACTTGAAGATCATTAGAGAGGCCGATTATAACTATGGAGGGTTCTACGTTATCTTTCTATTTTTACACTTATGTGGTGTAATAATATATGTGTGATAAAAATATAATAAAAAAATAAAAAGATAATACAAAAAAGTGATAAAGAATCTCTAGACAATAAGCTTGATTACAAAGTAAGAAAAGTTATTCATATTCTCTAGTTTGACCAAGCATCATTGCTTCCATCACTGAAAGACCTTTTCTTGTTCCCCTCACTTGCTTACTCGGGATTAGATAATATAAAAGTCCAGACTAATTAAAGAAGCTTTATCGTTTTGCTTTTTGTCTAGGTATCTCTTGGTTTGAAGCAAGCCATGATTTCTATCACCTTACTTGTTGTGCATGAAACTTAAAGAATGCAGACAAAAGAGATGCCTTGCATTCTGATATTTCAGCAACTTATTGAGCATAACTATATATTTTTGGTGGTTTTTAATTTCTATCAGTGTTATCATAATTGCAATTCTTAAAATGAAATTAAAATAATATCACTCCTGTTCCCGTTTGGATTGCTATTTTTATAGAGTTTTTTTATTAGAAAATATATTAGTAATATTTGATATGTGTAAGGGAAAAAAGATGATTGAAAAAATCTTGTTAACGAAAAAGGTAAAATTTTTTCCTGCAATGAAAAAATCACAATTCCAAACAAGCAATGTTTAAATCATATATCAATCCCAAAACACAAAGAAACAAAACAGAGAAGGTCCATCGCGCGTCAAAGACAATTTTAAAAGTCCTAGATAAAGTGGGATTAAATACTATAACACTTTCAAAGACTTTTGATTAAGGTTCCCGTCTGGGATTGGACGGTGCTTTTAGTAAAAAAAAAATACTTTTAAATGCTAAAGTGCTTTTAAGTATTTGGTAAATATTATTCGCATAAAATTAGGAAGTACTTTTTCATGTTAAAAGCACTTTGCAAAAAAACTCAAATTTGGTGCTTTAAAGTATGTTTTGTGTAATTTAAAAAATAACATCAATTTAGTCATGCTATGCATATATTATGAAACCAAATAAAGTGATGAAACACTTTAAAATTTTCAAATTAACACATTTATTCTAATACAATAAGTCTTATTGAATTATATTCTCAAATAATATATTTAAAATACTTAAGTTAGTTTAATAAGTACTTTTTAATTAAAAACTGTATTAGAAAAGTATTTTTTAATAAATTGACTGCAAGCCCAAACGACCCTTAAATATTGATATCTTAGTCCTTAGTTTATGTTGCATATATTCCTTTCTTGATTTTGGTATAATACGTAAAATTAGCAGTTTTAAATCCTGAGGTATAACTTACGTATGAAATGAATAGTTCAGGAGCATTTTTCTCTTGGGCAGATAATAGTCCTTTTTCACTGGTTTTAGGATTACTTTGGACTGAGAATGGAGAGGCAAGAAAATTGTATAGCTTCCTCTTTGTTTGAGTTTGAAGCAGAGAGAAAAGGGAAGAAATGAGAGAAATAGTAAGGATAAAATCTTACAAAAATTTGGCATAGTTTTGGATGAAGGGATTTGAAAAAGGCTCATCTGTTCGCTTTGTTTGAGAGTTTTTTTAAGTGGAAAGCAAAAAGGAAGAACTTATTCTTAAAATGGGGAGAGGGAATTGTTACGAAAAACTATTCTTTCTTCAGACGTGGAGAGAAATGAAAGGAAAATAGAACCAAAAACTTCCAAACTTTTTCTAAATGCCAGATTTTGATCATAAAAAGTCAATGAACAAATTACAAACACCTAAAAAATCTAAAATTATTTTGTTTCTTTCTTAAACTCCAAACAATTTAATAATCTCTTCGTTTTCTTTCCTCTCATGATTTAAACTTTTCCTTCCTTTATTTCTCTTTAAAACTCCCAAATTGGAACGAAAACTGCATATAAATGGAAGGAAACTGAAATAAAAGTATTAAAAGGATTTGAATTGTCACGTATGCCATTATAATACACATCAATAATGATAAACTTGGAAAAAAAAACAAATTATAAACATTAATAAGCTTTCCCTCCACCAACTCCCAATAACATGGAAGGAAAGTGTTCCCATTCTTTTCTCTTCTTTTCCTTCTTTAGGCTTTTTCTCTTCTTCGTTTATTCTTCTCCTCTGCCATTAAGTTCCCAAACTAGGTTAGCATTTTCGCTTAATTCACCAATACCGTTTGGAATGTTAATGAAATTTTGGGGGCCGCTTAAAACGTTACTACTGATGATATATATTTCTGCTTCAACTTGAGTTTTCCAATAACAATTCCCTGAGCATGTTTTGTGTCATACAATACTCTCCAATTATACCCTTGTTTTTGTGGTTCATTTCTAAGTTAAATTTGTTGATTGCCTCTATACGGAAAGGACAAGCGATATTTACTCGAATATTTGTACTAACAGGGGAAAGAATCCTACTAAGAACAAAAATCAAACAAAGTCAAGTTTCTACAACGGCCATTGGGCCTTTGGTCCAGTGGTCATCCCAAGCCTTCTTAGGCTTGGTGATGCGGAAGGTCAAGGGTTCAAACCTTATCTCCCACAAAATTTGTCACAATATGTGACGGTCTTCATTGACCAGTTTCGATGGAGTTTCTACTCACATCGAGTCCCTCCCCCTTCCCCTCTAGAATTGGTTAGTTTAGGTTATAGGAATTCTAATCGTGTCGACACAAAAAAAAAAAGTTCCTACCACAAACCCTAAACAAAAGAACAACTCGCCAACTAAAAAAAAAAAAAAAAAAATCAATTAGCCTCCTATACAACTTTCTATTGATATCACATCAAGCGATGTGCTGCATTAACTTGCATCCAGAAGGTACTAATATACCACTCCATCAAGCCATATAGAAGGAGAACACCTAAAACAGTGCTCAAATGTGAAGACAACCAAGAGAAATTGCATATTTAAGCTCACCTAAAACAGTGCTCCTATAGGAAGATGATTAACCTCTTTTAAGGTCAGTGATCAAGATGATGGTCAGGATAACCTAGACAACTTTTTGTTACTGACTCATTTATGCCTAGTACTCCTTGATGTGCAAGATTTTCTCTCCCAGATGAAAGGAGCATGAGAGCAGTTTGTACTGCGTTTCACTTGATTAGGTTCAAATGATTTGGAGGATTTTCTAGACCTGTTGAATCAATAATTGATCAACTTTGGTCTCTTCTCTTCCCCAATTCTTAACCCTTTTGCAGCTTCATTGCAGCTACATACAAAGACATTACTCATTATACGTACCCCTTCGGTCAATCGATTTCCATGAATATTGGCCGAGGTATTAAAATTATTACTGCATATTAAACATTGGTCAGGTTTTAGAAACTAATACTCGTACGTACAAAGGGACTTAGGACTATAAACTACGAATCTTCCACCTCTCACATGAATAAGATACGAAACTGAAATCCCTTTATCTTAATAAATCTCCTTGTGGTTTGCACATACTTATTAAACTTTTGGTAAAAAGATTAATTAGGAAATTACAAAAAAAAATCTTGGTCCAAAGTGCGACATGAACAACAAATTTGTGCTACTAGAACGGCCAAAACTGAGTTGTTTCCAGCATCTTTGAATGAAGCATTACAATGAATGCGTGAGTGGTGGGTCCAAAAACAATGAACTAATGTACAACACTCGAGCAACATAAAACGGAATCAATTAGCCACCTCTGCATCTTTCTATTGACATGACTACAATTGATATGTTACATTAACTTGCATCTGCAAGGAACTAATATACACCATCAAGCCGTGTAATAAAGACATCACCTATGACGAAAGTGCCCATATGTGAAGACAACAAGTGAAATTGCAAATTGAAACTTGCACTCAAGGGCTCCAATAGAAAGATAATTAACCTCTTTTTAAGGTCAGCGATCAAGAAGATACTCAAGGGAGCCTGAATGGTCAAGATAACCTAGACAATTTTCTTTTTTTTCTTTTCTTTTTTTTAAAAGGATCAATAGTCATTCCTTACTCATCCCTTAATGATTTAAACCTGTAATCTATCAATTACAGGTGAAACGTTTTACCAACTAAATTGCGTTTCATTGTTTATCACTAACTCATTTATGCCTAATACTCCATAGCGTGTAACATTTTCCCTCTCATTTATGAGAGCAACTTGTACAGCGCTCCATTTAATTAGGTTCAAATGATTGGGAGGATTTTCTAGATCCGTTGAAGAAATATTGATCAACTTTGGTCTCTTCCCTTTTTTGCAGTTTCACTGCATATGCATGCAAGGCATCAGCCATTATACCCTTAACTCATTCGAACCGTTTAACCCTAGTACTAAGCCTTCATGGGCCATAATTACTTAGTCATGTTCTTATTGCTGGTGCTAGTGGGTTAGCCGTTGGCGGCCTAAATTTCTCTTAAAATGTACAATATCTTTTCATGAAAAATTGGTTCTAGCATACACATCCAGTTGTAGGAGATGATACATATAATTTGTGTCCCTTTGGTGACTAATTTGCTATACATTCTTTTAAGAATAAAATCGCCCCGAAGAGTTGAGATGGTCAATGATTTTTGGCATGAACATATCGGTCAAGCTAATACTGTTACTTTTAAATATTGATCAGGTTTTAGAAGCTAATACTTGTTGTACTAAAGTACTTTGGACTTTGGAGTATAAACTGCGAAATCTTCCACCTCTGGCATGAACAAAAGAATGAATCAGATATGAAGCTGATCACATCCCTTTATATCTTACATAAATCTCCTTGTGGTTTACATGTATATATCAAACTTCTCGAAAATGCTTACGAAATTAATAAAAGAGGGGGGAAAATCTTGATCCAAATTCCAAAGTGCGACATGCACAATATTTTGTCAATACAACAGCCAAAACGAGTTGTTTCCAGCATCTTTGATTGGAGCATTAAAATGCATGAGTGGTGGGTCCAAAAACAATGCTGTGTATTATCTTTTCCTTACACAATTTAGGCAATGGTGGGCACTATACTAGCTATTTAGCTAGTAAACGTATCTTTGGGTACTCCATATCATCTTGTTGGCCTCTATGCCTAGCAAAACTTGGCGTTTTCTATCATATCTTTATGTCTTATATCTCCATGCATGATGGCGACAAGAAACATGGTTCCTTTCAACCATAAATTAAGTAAAAGGAAAACCCTCATTTCAAATCTGCACTAGTGCTTATGAATCTTTGTCTGCTTCATGTCTAGATGCATTCTTGATCCCCCAAAGTACTTTGTCAGAATAAAGACAAGCTACATTTCAATAAACGCCCTGTCATTTAAATTTGTTAATCATATCAACTTGTTGTTTAGTGGATGACTGTCCTTTATACCAACATATGAACGTATTAATCGAGCCCTTGTTCGTATAGGGGTTTCCAACATTGCCTTGCATTGACATTTGGGATGTCCAAGAAAGCATATGCTGTTTGCTTTTAGAGTATTAATCTCATTGATAATAACATAGGAAAATTTAAACTGCTTTTTGCCGCATCCTAGTATCATTCTTTCACAATTGTTTGAACGTGCAATATCAAGGGAAAAGCTAGTTGAATACAAAAATGGTGTAAATTCAATTAGTATAAGTTCACTAGCCAAAAATCAGCAGTGTGAAAGTTCCAGCTAGCTATTCATTTATTACATATACTGCATTCTGATCAATGGGAACTTGAAATTCTTTTTTTCCCCTCTAGAAGCACGTAAAGTAAACAATTTAAGTTTAATAGAAATTGCAAATTTACCTATATATAATTGGGTATTTGCCTACGGTATGCTTGTGCTCCTTGTGTCTTCAATGTTTTTCCCTTTATTTCCTGAGCATATTGGAAAAAGATGAAATACATCATATTGGTATAATCTTGGCGACTATGCTACTTGTTGGAAGCCCTGCTATTAGTTAGCTTCCCCGGGGTGTCTAACTCAAATGCATTGAATCGGACAACCATGCCCCTCTCCTTGAAAAGCTGGCTCTCATCATTATAGAACATAAGTCGTATAATTAATTTATGAGCTAATTTAGGAAAAATCATTTAAAACATTGCTCACATTTCACCAAATGAACTTTTTTATCCTTCACTTTTAAAATAGTGATTTTATATCTCTTACAAAATCTTAATCTTAACCTAGATTTTCGACCACTTTTTATTTTGAAATCACCACGTGACCTACATGTAGCCATTTTTTACGTACAAAAAAGTTAGATCACACATTTTTAGTGATAAAAATGAATATAGATTAGGCCTAATCCCACTTTTTAGGAAAAAAAAATAAATGAATATGGTTCAAATCATATCTTATTTTATAATGAACGAACTCCATTTTGCATCCTTGAACTTGTATCAATTTCCCACTTTGCACCCGAAATTTTAATTTTGGATACTTTGCACCCTAAACTCTTAATTTTAGATACTTTATACACTAAACTCTTAAGTTTGTCCTATTTAAATCCAGTCAATAACAACTTTTGCAAAATTAATGGCATAGATAACCTAACAAATCAATGATAATGTGCCAAAAGTAATCTAAAAATGCTAGGATATCTTAGCAAACATAAAATAATACAATATCATTAATCTGCACCATTTTTTATCTCGTCAATTTTGCTAATAATGTTAGTAATTGAAACCATATAAATAATGATAATGTGCTAAAAAAGGTAAAAAAAAACTAAAGGATCATAGTTGAAATAAAATAATAGTACATTGTCATTAATTTTCACTGCACTTTATCTCATTAATTTTAGGAAAATAATTACTGATTGGATTAAAAAGGGACAAACTCAAGAGTTTAGGATGCACAGTATCCAAAATTAAAAGTGCAAAGTGCAAAGTGTCCAAAATTGAAGTTTAGTGTGCAAAGTGAGAAAGTGATACAAGTTTTGGGGTGTAAAGTGGAGTTAATCCTTTTTTTATGAGCAAAGATGAATTTGGATAAGTTCATTTTGTTAACTATAAATGGGATCTAACTTTTTTTTACTAAAAAAATTGACAATTTGTAGGTTACATGATGGATTCAAAGTGAAAAGTGATTGAAAACCTATGTAGGGACCAAGTTTTATTGACTTGATTTTGTAAGGGATGTAAACTTACTATTTTAAAAGTGAAGGACAAAAATATTTATTTGATGAAATGTGACGAATGTTTTGAATGATTTTCTCTTAATTTTATATATACTGACACTGTATATACACTATTATAGTTAGATGGATAATATATATGTAGAATTGGATTTCAAATTCAAATTTAGATTAATTGTCATGTATCAAATAGTAACAATGCATATATATTATCAGTATATATAAGATCAATCCTTAATTTATACCAAGATCAACAAAACATTTATCTATGTTTGAATGATTAAAATCTATAGAATTACGAGTTTCCTTTCGAAATTCTGACAGATTGTGGAATAAGCTAATTATGGTGAAAAATGTATTTTTTTCCTCTGTACTACATAATCAAGGACAACCAAGCTAGTTACGGTTTTATCCTTACAGCAAAATGTTCCAGGACAGCAATTTGCTCATTAATTTGTTTAGCTTGTTCTCTTTTTTGGTGTCGAGCTAACATCCTTTGCTAGCGGACATGTGCTTCATCAGAAAGATGTTGATCAGCTTCATGATTATTGGGCTTGGGCACAACCATATTTAGGTGATTTTCAACCTTTATAAAAATTTCCATGTGCTTTTTCATCGTTGTACGTTTACTGCAAAAAAAATTCATTATTGAAAAGTAATTAGGTAAGCAGGCAGGCTTCACCTGCTGTGGAAGCAAAGGTGAAAATGAAGGTCCTTTCTAAGTTTGTCAAGTGATCAGCGATACTAAATATTGAGCATGCAAGGCATTTTTTGGATTCTTAATTATAAAGGTGAGAATAGAGCCTGGGCTAAATCAAAGCAAGGATTATGTCATCCCATCCTAAATAGAATGCATCTGAAAAAATGAACAAGTGGTGGAGAAGCAATGACATCTTATATTCCTTTTAAACAGCAATGAGTTAAAACTTACGGTAAAGTTATTTTCAAAACAATTGAAAATTATAAAGTTTGGCATGAGCATGTGTATGCCCTGAACTGCTTTGACCAACCAGTCCAAGTCTCTTCAAGTATGTTAGGCTAAAACAGGGGAGCATTACAGCCTAAAAGCTGTTTTTTTTTTTTTTTTTTTGGAGCTAAATGTTGGGTGTAATTGGCTTTAGTTTCTAATATATAGCAAATCCAAAAGGGAAAGTTGTGTACAACAATCCCCATAATCTTTCTTTTTTTTTTTTTTTGGGAAAAAAACCAAGGTCATCAATAAAACAAACCTTTTTTCATGCTTTTCTGTAGTATTATAAACACACATACATATTGTGTTTTTCTGCTCTTGTTCGTTTTCCATAAATGTTCATTAAATGTTCTTCCTGTGCATGACTGAGATATTGGGGTAGTTAGGTTTGTGTTATTATCTAGGATTGATGAAGTATTAGACTAGAATCTTGGATCTACTTAAATTGTGACAGCTACTTCAGTTTTGGATATATATTCATGGCTTTATCAGATAAAACAAGTGGGTCGAAGTGTTTTTGCCTTGTTTTCTCTGTCAGCAAAGCCATATTAGTCATCTTTGCAAAATACAAAAGGTCATTTCATACAAAAGCCATTGAAGGTATTGGTAATTGCCAGAGTGCATTCCTTGTCATTGGACTGAGTGATCCCACTTGAGTTTGAAAATCAAAGGGAAAAACAAAAGCATCATTGAATTTACTGAAGCAGATGGATCAGTTTGCGTTTCCAAGAAAACTTCAATCTATTCTGCTGTGTTTTGGAGAAATACCGCTTTACTCTTATCTTGTTTGGTTTCATTCGATTCCTTATCTTTTCTACTTGTCTTAGTTTGTTTAGTTGCCCCCATCTTTTACTTGAGTGCCTTGAGTATTAAAACATTATTTGAGGACATGGGAAATGTTAATTAATGATACTTTCTTATCCCTACTCTTAACCTTTTTTTTTTTAATTCAATTAAAAGGATAGAAATATCCCTACTCTTCATTTTAATTAGAACATTTAAAAAGGGATGGTCATTAGTTTAATGAGAAATAGGGATAATTTTGTCTGATTAATTAATTCCTATGATCAAAGAGTCAAAATGAGTGTCACTAACAAATAAAACAGTATCCTTGAGGCCCCATTAGTGGTGCAAATCAATTGAGAGTGATTTAGAGGTCAAATACGCTAACATGAAGGGTGCTATGACATTGATCTAGACATGAAAGGTGCAAGCATAATTAAAAATGTCTACACACTTATATACAGACCAATAAAGAATAAAGTATCAGAAACTGAGGCGTCCACAATATAGTGGAGCAAATATGTGATTTCTCTTAAAAGTATGCTGCCAGAATTTGTTGCGAAAAGGCATGGGACATTTTCATCTTTTTAACCGCAACGGATCTTTTGTCCCACACCCTGTGCCAATAACTATTTATTGGATCTTAAGAAAACAAAAAAGAACTAAAACATGATATTTATGTAGGAGAAATAGCAATATAATAAAAAGTGGCGCATGGTGTGGGACAGAAGATCCGTTGCGCTTTTCAACCATATTTCTTTGTCACTTTTCCACCAATTTGTTGTCAAATCTTTTTTTTTTTTTTGTTTAAATCCGATATACAATATCCATTAACCACTAGGTCCAGTATCATGCTTAGAAGATCATTAATGCTCGAATTGGATGAAACCCCTTCATGTCAATGCATACATATCGAAGTAATAACTAAGTATAATAACTAAGTAAAGCACTAATTTATCAAGGTCAAAACTTAGGTATACTCGATTTTCAAAGATCGAAAGGTCCAGATGATGCCATGTCACTGGATAAAATGGTGTGTCACAATTTAAACTATTGAATTTTTAAAAATCGAGCCTACTCAAATATCAGCTATTTATCAAACTATATGTAGGGTCAAAGTGTACGACAAAGTTGAGACGAAAGGAATACTTACGATATATAGATATACTAGACATACATTTTGTGTGTGTTTTGGATGTTAAGGATAATGTGATGGTACTTGTTGAATATAGAACGATAAATGTCATCAAGACAAAGCAACTTTGTATTGTCACCTTCACTTCATATAAAAGGCGTTAGTGGCGAACTCTATTTTTGGCTTATCTTTAAATTCCGCCAGGATTTGATTTCTAAATCCCCCAATTTAAATATTTAATGGTGCATGATAGACCGTAATGAAAATGACTACAATTATAAGGATCCATCCATCGTTGAGAAGTTAGGCAAAGATGTAATCAGTCACTAAATTTCTCAACTCCCCACGAAATTGAACTGTTGAAACTCTACACGACACATAACTTGAATATCAAACGTGTAGAAGTAAATGGAAACATTAAGAAATATGCACTTGCAAACTATTGTTTTGTATAACGTTTACGGAATCAAAATTTGTGTCACTTTTATATGATTTCATAATTGCCTTTCTTTTAATTACACTTTACCCCCCTGTGATTTAGTGTTTTCGTACCTAATCCCATATAGTTTCAAAAGCTATACATAGCTTCTCATGGTTTGAATTAAAATATCAAAATAAATATAAAAAATACCCTTATGTAAAGTTGCAAATTATTTATTAACTACATGGGAGTTATGCGTATATTTTGAAAATCATAAGGGGGTTATATGGTAAAGTATTATACAATAAGGATGTTATATGATAAAACATAAAACCATCCAAGGTTAGTGCGTTGTATATATTATATTTATATATTTTGGTCATTTCAACCATTTTAATTTTTAAACAAGGGTAATTTCAACATTTTTAAAAATTCAGTTACAAATGATCATTTCCTTAATTTTGACACTTTAATCCAAACCATGAGGAGGTTATGTATAGCTTTTGAAACTATAGAGGGGTCATGTGCAAAATACTAAATCATAGGGGGGTAAAATGTAATTTACCCATTAAATTTGTAACTGCTCACTTTCTATTTTACTTCTCCCGGCACTCTAACACAATAACTTCATGAAATCAACCGTCCACCAACTAATATACATATAGCTTTTCATTAAACAAAGAACAGTAGTGTAAATAATGCTTCATGATTGGATAACGATTGTAATATTAGGTCAAAAATAGAGCTATAGAGTATAGATAAAGAGCCATAAGATGACTAGCTAGAGAACTTCTGTCCATTGCGTATACAGCCAAATGCAGGGACGCCTCAATATTCTGGTATACAGCCAAATGGAGCTTGGAAACCCTATCAACTGTCGTCAATACACGGACACATTTTCTAGTCTTGTACAGAAACCATTTGTCGTAGCCCAGAGATCAGTCCAATCTCAAAACACTATTCCTGACTAAGAAAACTTTACCTGACATAAGTGAAAAAGAAAAAGATGTCTAGAAATTCTCGAGCTGTCGTCAATCAAAGATCAGTAGCACCCCATGACAATAGCTGATACAGCAGATTTGTGTACGGCAAAAGAGTTCAATTGTGAAATAATTTTCCCAGCAAACTGCCAAAGGATCAGCTTGTCTTAGGCCATCCACTTGATTGAGGTGTTTTAACACATCTTTGGTCTTTCTTCACATTAAGCATCATGGTTGTTTGTCCGGTTTCTTTTCCTAGTCCTTCAACGGATAGGATGAATCCGGTTATTAAGCCTAACACGCGGTATATTAGAACAAGAACTCCGCTAAAATAAAAAGTTGAGAATAAATAACGCGTTAATGACTGCGTTGGCCAAAAAAAAAGAACTGTGAATGATGTTTTTTGTGCACCCGATGAGCAAGGTGTTAAGCGATTGCAGCCACCTTCAACCATACACGAACTTGTAGTTCATGAGCAGCGTGGTGGCGGTGATCAACGTTGCGCCCCCCATTGTTATCTTGCTTTTAGGTTTATTTCTATTGTAAGACGTTTAAAAAAAATTTTGGATTATATTTTTGGAGAATTTTTATTAAAAAAAAAAATGCAACAGAGATGTTTGACTTTGATTCAATATATTCTTCAGGTTTCATTTAAATAGAACTTTGAAGCCAACAACCTCTTGAGCTGTTGGTATTACCAAGACATTTAAGTCTTGGTCGGAGTAGGAGGTCAACTCTTGTCTTCCACCTGATCATTTAATTGTGGCTTCCTCCGTTCGTCGGCCTCCTCGTAGAGTAGGTTATACAAATGTTATCATTATAACAAGAAAAAAAAAAGTTTAAACAATTGTTTGAAACATTCTATAGCTAATGTGGTAATTGGTAAAATGACTATGAAAAACCTATCTTTTATTAAACCGGAACGGGAAAAGGCTCTCTTGCTTTGCTTGTCTTCTATTTCGTTATAGCCCTGCGGTAACCTTTCCTCTGATTGGGGGAAATTATCCAAGAAAAGCGACGGAGTCTACTTCTTTCTTCGAGTCAAATGCCATTCCTCTTTTACTAAACTGCCAAAACTACAGATAATGAATAATGGGTTAGCTTATATTTGGTTATCTATTAATCTTTTTCTCTCAGTTAATTATTCTTTGTAGTATTGCATTTGTGTACTTAATTTGATTCATTCACAAAGATATACAAATTACT
The DNA here is from genome assembly GCF_003713205.1 of Coffea eugenioides. Classification (NCBI taxonomy): domain Eukaryota; kingdom Viridiplantae; phylum Streptophyta; class Magnoliopsida; order Gentianales; family Rubiaceae; genus Coffea; species Coffea eugenioides. The sequence continues at coordinate 37,325,779 of NC_040044.1, forward strand.
CATCTTTGATTCAAGGAATCCATAATGCACCGAACAGGCACCTTTCTCCTGCGCGATGCGCTGTCCTTAAGCCCTAGTTTTATACTAAAATTTGCAGTTAACCAAAATAAACAAATACTAATGATGTACATTTCTTTTACAATGCATCGCATTTTGGCTAAAAAATCTGTATGTGTGAAAATCGTATAGTCTCATATGCAATCCAAAGGTTATTAATCAACATATCTAAGAAAATTGACAGCAACATAAATTGGAAGGCTGCATTACATTTGGTGATGCACTTTGATTGTTGATTCTGTAATTTGATTTTTTTTTTCTAAATTAAGCATTAAAAAAAAAGAAAAAAAAACTGAATAGATGGCAAAGTGGTTTTTTCCCTTCATTTTTCATTCTTTTAGGGTACATTATTTATAACCCCTTGTGATTTCACATAATGATAGATGACCTTCCTAAAGTTTCAAAATAGCCACATAACTTCCCCATGGTTTTGTATAACGTGCAAAATAGCCGGAATGCATAATCAGTTACGATGTTTTTACCAAACACGCTCTCAAAGCGCATTTGGTAAAATCTTAATCTCCATGTAAATCCCTTATGGTTTGCATAAATATTTACTTTATCCCCTTGTGATTTTTGTATTTATCCACGTAATCCCTCTTGTTTTATATAAGACAGTTAAGCCGTCGATTGATCTAGCATTTAAGTAAGAGCATTATTGATATTTAAATTAACGACGTTACATAGGTTTTTTTTTTTTTTTGGTCAAGGTTCCAATTTACATAAAACTATAAGAGGGTAAAGTGAACATTTTGAAGCATCAAGGGAGTCACGTGATAATAGGCGAAACTATAGGAGAGTTATATGTATTTTACCCTTTTTTTATGATGCTGAAACTCCATTTTTTGGCCAAAAAAATTGACTGCCCTATCACAACAATATCAATCTTGTATGCGAAAAGATGCAGACCGCATCCATGTCTAGATTGAAAATTACAACAATTCGAAAATATGTCACATTTCGTGAGGATATAAATATGCCGATGAAAACTAAAACAATTGGAGAGTGTAATCATCAAGAAATTCGACCCCTTCGTGGTAGGCATTGCATTTGGGTGGAAGATTATTTGAAAAAAATTACAAGAATAATTATTTAACAAATTATGTGATGTGGTTTCAACTTATTAGAGTAAAATCCCAAATCATGCTACTTTTTGAAACTAGTTCTTAAAGAGTGAAGGTTTTTAAGAAAATGTGTTTAGTAAATGCATTTTTTAAAAAGCGTATTCACTGAATGTGATGTTTAAAAATTTATGCCTACAAAAAATAAAAAGTCGCATTTAACAAATGCAATTTTGAACCCACCTTTTTGGGAAGAAGTTTAAGAAACATAATTTTTTTGGGAATTCTTATTAAAAAGTAGCACTCTTTGGGAATTTACTCAACTTACCGTCATAAATAGAGTTGCAAATGAATCAAACCGCTCGTAAGTCGATTGGGTCAACATCGAGCTCAAACCGAGATTGAACCGGCCAAGTCAAGTTTGAGCATAGAGAAACTCAATTCGTTAACTTGCGAGCCAACTTGATTATATATATATATATATAATAAAATTACATATACACACACACATTATCTTTATTTTAATAGTAAAAATACATATATTCCTAATATTTTGTTAAGGAAAAATTAGTTTTTTAGTTTTTTTAAAAAAATAAAATAATTATTTTTTATGTTTTAAGTTTGAGTAGATTCGAATTCAAACTTGACTCGATTCGAATTTAAAGTCGAGTTCGAGAACGAACTTTACATTCAGATTTCGTCGAATTTTAGTTCATTAAACTAAAACTCGATTTGATTTAACTCCACTCGATTTGCAGCCTTTAATTTCTCAGAAAACAATCACAAAGCCCAGCCTCGAAACCGATTTGGACCTGTTACCTCATTTTTGTCGGCCCGTTTGGTGTGAGAATTCCACCAGTAAGACAGAAATGGGCCTGGCCTCTACTGCAGGTGTAAAGCCGTTAAAGCCCATAATACTTGTAATTCCCTCCAAATGAAACACTTTACAAAGCCCCCGAGTTAACTCACCAACACTTATCCAATTTCCGGTTTCCGCCTTGGCGCTCACCTGAAAAAACCCTAATTCCCCTGAAAACGCTTTCAAGAAATTAAGTTCCTAATTCAACGGCCAAATTTAGTCCAACAGGTAAGTTTTTCACCTATTCTTATCCTTCAAGAACCTGACATTCCATTTAAATTTTGTCTCCTGGATGCTTTTGGGTCGAAATGTTGTAAAAATTTTTGAAATTTAGTACCAAAATTCAACTAATTTTTTAATTTGGATTTTTTGACTAAATTGATGTAAGTGATAACTTTGGTGGTAAAAAACATTATAGTTTTCTTGATTCTACGTTGTGATTTTTCAGGCATTGATACGGAGGTCTTTAGTTAAAACTTGAAATTCCAGTGCTGGTTTTCTACCGGATTTTGGTTTCGTGGTGATTATAGCTGAAGTATGTAATTGGGCATAACCAAGAAGTGGAAAGAGTTGGCGAAATCACTAATGGCTTTGGGCGTAAAGTTGTTAAAGGAAATTCCCTTCTGATTAAAGTTAGTTTAGTTTCGTAGCTCAGTATCTCCCGAGGAAAATTGAGCTAGGATTAATAAGGGGTTTATAGGCTTGGCACCTTTGCATTTGGGTGTTAAGTTGTGTTAAAGTAGTGAAAACAATGATGACAACCCCAGTTTCCGATGGTTCAGTTTCGAAGAGGCCGAAGAGGACTAGAACAGTGGTAAAAAATTATGACGAAAGTTTGATGGATGATTTAATTGAGAAACATATAGGTGGTGAATCAAAGAAAAGGAAGAGAACCAAGGAGGAATTGGAGAAAGAAACTGAAACAGAGGCCATGATTGCTTTATCTCTGGGATTTCCAATTGATGATTTGCTTCCTCAGGAGATCCAAGCAGGGGTTGTAAGTGAGTTGGGTGGCAAAGAGCAAAATGACTACATTGTTGTGAGGAACCATATACTCTCGAGATGGAGGGCTAATGTTCGGACATGGCTGTCAAAAGCACAAATAAGGGAGACCGTTAGTAGCGAGTATGAGCATTTGATGAGTTCTGCTTATGACTTCCTTTTGTATAATGGATATATAAATTTTGGGGTTTCAGAGTCCTTTTCTCCAGTTTCAGAGGATGCAACTGAGGGGTCTGTAATAATTGTTGGTGCTGGACTTGCAGGGTTATCTGCGGCTAGGCAGCTCATGTCATTTGGATTTAAGGTGATTGTCCTTGAAGGTAGGAGCCGGCCCGGGGGAAGAGTATATACTCAAAAAATGGGTAACAAGAGCGCATATGCTGCTGTAGACCTTGGTGGAAGTGTGATAACTGGTATCCATGCCAATCCATTAGGAGTTTTGGCTAGACAGCTGTCAATCCCTCTTCACAAGGTTAGAGATAACTGCCCCTTGTACAAGCCTGATGGGGCACCTGTTGACAAGGAAGCTGATTCTAGTGTTGAACTAATCTTCAATAAGTTACTTGACAAAGTAACCCAATTAAGAAAGATAATGGGTGGATTTGCTAACCAAATTTCCTTAGGTTCAGTCTTGGAGAAACTCAGACAATTGTATGCTGTTGCCAGAAGTACGGAGGAAAGACAACTCCTTGATTGGCATTTTGCAAATTTAGAGTATGCAAACGCTGGATGCCTTTCAAAACTTTCTGCTGCTTACTGGGATCAGGATGATCCTTATGAAATGGGTGGTGATCATTGCTTTCTTGCAGGTGGAAATTGGAGACTGATAAGAGCTCTGTGTAAAGGGGTTCCAATCTTTTATGGAAAGACCGTTCAGACCATTAGGTACAGACATGATGGTGTTGAAGTTGTTGCCGGAGGCCAAGTGTTTCAAGCAGATATGGTCCTATGTACTGTTCCGCTGGGAGTCCTGAAGAAGAGAACAATAACATTTGAACCAGATTTGCCTCAAAGGAAACTTGCTGCAATAGAAAGACTAGGCTTTGGATTGCTAAATAAGGTTGCCATTTTATTTCCTCATGTCTTTTGGGGGGAGGATGTGGATACATTTGGCTGTCTGAATGAGTCCAGCCAAAGACGAGGAGAATTTTTCTTATTTTACAGTTACCATACTGTTTCTGGTGGTCCAGTACTTGTTGCACTGGTGGCTGGGGAAGCTGCACATTCATTTGAATATGCTGATCCATCAACTATGCTTCATCATGTTTTAAATATTCTTAGAGGTAATGATATGTCTGATATACTTTTTTTCCCTCTCACTATTCTGTAGTTTCGTTTCTATCTTCACTGTGCTTCTGTTGAGTGTCCTTTTCATTTGATTGCATGCCTATTTTACAGGTATATATGGCCCAAAGGGCATTGATGTGCCTAATCCCATACAATCCATATGTACAAGATGGGGCAGTGATCCCCTTTCTTATGGTTCATATTCTCATGTCCGAGTAGAGTCATCTGGCAGTGATTATGATATACTTGCAGAAAGTGTGGGTGGTCGGCTATATTTTGCTGGTGAAGCTACAATTCGGCAACATCCAGCCACCATGCATGGTGCCTATCTTAGTGGCTTAAGAGAAGCTTCAAGTATATTAATAGCCACAAAGGGTCGGCAAAGTAATCCCGGGAGGTCCATTCACAGCAGTTTTGGTCCCAACAATGAAACTTTGGCAGATCTATTCAAGAAGCCCGATCTAGTATCTGGGGAGTTCTTATTTGTATTTGATCCATTTCATGAAGACCCAAAATCACTTGGACTTCTGAGAGTTAGCTTTGGAAAGCCCAGTGACAACTGCAACACAGATGTATCCAATGAGAACGAAGCAGATAACCAGTATCAAGATTTACTGAACCATCAAGTGCAGCTATATACAGTGTTGTCTCGGGAACAGGCACAAAAACTGCTGCAGGTGACTGGAGGAACACGGAGTAAATTGTTGTACTTGTTTAAAAGTCTACAGCTGAAGCTAATGGGAGCTAGCAGTTTAGGGGTTTTAGGCAACTCTGTGGCTGCTAACCTTTCATCTTCACGAAGAAGTAAAGGCCGAAACCGTGTGTCTGGAGGGCCACAAAATGCTAGATGATGCTTTAGTATACTTGGGGTGGTAGGAATCAGTTAGTAGCTCAAGTATAGCAAGTGAATATGCAGTTTTGAGGAAGGGATGGTAAAAGGAATGCATGCGTTTGCTTCCTGGATTGACCCCTTTGTAGATTGTAGCGGATGGGGTTGTTACTGACTTGCCCAGATTGGTGGTCTTTTAAAATTTTGACCTGTCCAGCCTTTTTCATAGCAAAATGACTATCTGCTGACGCAGATCGTTTTAAACTGGTGATGAAGCATTGCAGCAGCAGTTGAGCAATCTGTATCAGCTCATGCTAATGTCTATTTTCTTGTATAAAGGATAATGTATTATTAGGTGCTTTTCAAGCTTCATGAAAAGTTTCATGTGCTTTTCATCATTGAATGTATGTTGTAAAATAATTCATTGGTACAAGTAAGTAGGCTTCACCTCTTATTGATGCAGAGGTGACATTGGAAGTTCCTTCCCAAGTTTCTCAAGTGTTTAGCGAATCCATGCTAATAGTGAAGGTACGTGGAAGGCATTTTTGGATTTTTTATTTTAAAAGTGAAATTAGGGTCGTCATATATTTATTGTGTTTTCCCTGTTATTCTTTGTTCTTCATTTTTCACAGAATGTTTATTACAATGCCCTTGCAAATGGATTAATATAGATACATGTACTTGCATAGTTGAGATATAGGCGTGGATAGGTTGTGCTATCATGTAGGATTGATCTAAATACAGTTAAATCTAGATTTTAAAATTGCATAAGCAAATCAATTCAGATAAAACAAGAGGCTAGAAGTTTTTCTGCTTAGTGTTCTCTGTCAGCAAATCTAGCTCAGTCATCTTTGCAAAATACAAATGCTGATAAAAGGTCATTTCCTGCAAAAATATGGGTTCTTTTTAACTTGTCCTTGAAATCATCTAAGTGACGAACCAAGAAAATCAGTGTGTATGGTAAATTCTAATATATGATACGGGAGTTTGTACCATTTTCATGGTAAAGGTGAATAGAACCAACACATATCTGCCATTTTTGTTTTGTTGAATTTTCTACATATCTATTGTTACATAAGATATAAAATTAGTGCTCCTAAAAGTGATTTCAACAAATATACTTTGAAAATTCTAGAAATTTTTTTTCTCTTTGTTAGTTGCACACGCATTAAGTGTGTCTTGAACGCTAGCTTCATTTATATGATTGATCTCTAGCATGGAACTGGCAAATTATCTTTCAGTTCTGCCTGAATTTGCTTTCTAAATTCTTGTTCAATGTTGCACTATAAAACTGTAATTAGAATGACCACAACTATAAGCAATCATCCATGCCTGACAAGTTAGCCAATGATGCAATCAGTCATTAGACTTTCTCATTTCCACATGAATTCTGCCCCGTTTGGCAAGTGAGTTTTTTGGATGTTTGTCTAAAACTTTATTGTAGCTTACTGTAGAAGTTGTAGAAAAAAATTTTGAAGCGTGTAAATTTTTGAGAAGTTTTTTGAGGTTACTGTAGTTAAAGTTATTAAAAAACTTATAGTAGACAAATTGGGCCAAAAACTTGCTTGCCAAACAAGGCCACATTTCTGTACAATGTGGATCACTGTGGTTTGCAGAAGAGCAAGAGAAGCAGAACCAAATGGCTAATGATGCAAGTAGCACTTTAGGAGTACACATTTTTAGATCACACAAATTATCTTTTGGAATGGAATCTATGGTCATTGATACATTTTACTTAATAGTAATGAGCTTTTGGAAATACCTTAGTACTTGAGCTTAAAATTTGTACAAGTGAATCGTAGTATTGTGAAATATGCAAGTTGGAAACTATATTGTTTTGACAAAATATCACTGGAAAATGTAAATTATGCTATCATCTTTGCATAACAGTTTTAATATTAGACCAAAAGATCCTGCTATGCACAAGAAGCCAAAAGATCATTGATGAACATCCATCCAGCAAACAATCAGCTAATGTATGTAAAGAGTCGAATGAGCTGGAAATCTTATCAACAATCGTTGAAAGACATATTTCTTTTCCTTTAAAAACAGTTTTACTTGGCTTAAAGATCAGTTCAACATCAAATGTGCACCCAAGAAAGAAAAATTTACTTCACATAAGTGAAAAAGATGCATTGGTTTTCAAGATCTTCGCAAACTGATCTTACTTGAACACCAATAGCCATACAAAAAACAACCCTGTGACAAACCTGATGCTGCAGGTTTATGTACATGGAAAGAGTTCAGTTGCGGAATTTTCCCAGCAAACTGCCAAAGGAAAAGCTTGTCTTAGACCAGCTGCTTGATTCAGGTGCTTTGACACATGTTTGGACTTTCTTCACATTAAGCATCATGGTCTGTCCAATTTCTTTCCGTAGGCCTTCTATTGTCTTCATGTCTACAGGATCACCTGAAGCATCTCTAACGTAGAATACATGCATTGCTTGCTCGCCGACCGTCGTGACTCCTGCTCTTGTAACAGACAGTCCATTTTCTCGAAGAACTCTTGTTACCTCAGAAAGCAGGCCAACTCGGTCCTTCGCACATAGCTCCAGGATTAGGTCCTGCATGTAGGCCAAAAATACAAGCTGGTCTCCTTGTTGTAGTCTACTAAAATAGGTGTGAATCCATGCCAAGCTGGCCACCACCCCAAGGTGGCTTTGTCCAAGAAAAGAAGAAGTTTCAGGAAACTTAATGCTACATTTGAATTCACCGGTTGCTTGAAAACAAGTAATTTTCCTAATGTGGATCTTTTTTGTGAGCTAATGTTTCTTTGGGCACAGCTTATACACAATGACAAATGGGCTTCAAAATTGGATAGACTTCCATGTCATATTTGTATACAACACCATACGTCATATCATGAAATATGCACAATCCTATTTTTGCTGGCAGAAAAGATGTTTCGATGACTGCAATTGAATGCAGACATCTGTGCAGCCCAAATACACATGGATAGTAGGTCAACAGGAGGAAAAAAAACGGCTAAGTTTGTCTGCTAAACTTCTTTCTCCCTAATATGTCTTCTCCTTTTAAGAAAATAACATCTCTAGTTACAATCAACAACATGTTTGATCATGTAAGCTTTAAATTTGTCTCCAGAAATGGTTATGAAAATTGGGCAAGGGCAACCTCTACATTCTAGATGGAATCAAGAGTTGACCTCAAAGATTCACCATCAAACCAAGCCATAAGAGGACCAGTTTCTCAGAAGCAATGGACTAACACCCAGAGCATGTTTTGTTTCCTGAGGCATCCATCAATTGGAGCCTCATTTGAACTCTCAGAGAGAGAGAGAGAGAGAATTCAATAGAGATTATTGCCTACTCAATGAAATTAACCGTGAATCATGAGGACAGACCACAACAGATTGCACTGATTCTCATCTGTCTTTTATGTAAAAACAGAACTAAAGTAAATATCACTCACCTCACTTACTCTCCGTCTGATTGCAGCTTCAAGACATTTGATAACCCTTTGCTTTTCTCCTTCAGTGTCAAGAGTACAGCCATCCATGTGGCGAATATAATATTCCTGCAGGTCCAAAATAGTCAGAATATTCTTTTTCAGTAAAGCCCAGAGGAATTACTCAGACATGCTCCAGAGATTAAATGAGTAGAGATGTTCAACACGAAAGTAAAAGCAACATGTAGTGTCAAGAAATGAACTGTAATTTGGAGCCGTCACAATAGTTAATAACTGAAATACCACTAAGAATGCAAATGAACCTGAGTGACATTACCTGGAAAAAAAGGGAAGAAAAAAATTGAAGTCAAATCACAGGCTATGGACAAAAGAAAAAAAGCTACTCAAGTAGACACATGTAAACAATCTCAACTGAACAAATTCAATGCGTAAATCATGTCATGCATGAAGTAGGAAAGCTCAATCAAGATATAAGTGAACATTTTTAAATTGACTAATTATATTCTTACTGGATTTATTAAATCCAACATCCCTTTTTCTCCAGAATTTCACTTCCATTTATGCCAATGCACTCAAAATCAACTTATAGACAATCCCTGTGCAAAATAGTTTGTCAGAAACCATGCTTATCATGATGGTAAACTGTTCCTAAAGAAAATCTTCTTTCTTAAACCTTATTATATTAAGACAATTAACTGTAGGATATCCTTCAAAGTATAAACTGTGCTTTTACCTGTGATGCATAGGGGCCATCAGATGTAATAGTGGCATGGAAAACCACATACTGCATATCTGTAAGTGTGCACACAATGTCAAACATTAGCTTTGACCTGTCTTTGCAACTTACAGTGACCACTGAGTATCCCTTCTCCACACACCGATCTATTGTTATTTTTGGTGTGAATGAAGGGGGATACTCAGCCTCAGTTGACAAGCAACCACCTTCATAGTCCCTATCAGCAAATAACATCTGGTGGAGTCGTCGATCAACATGGGTGACACTTGCAGAGAAATTAGTACGAGCTACATTTCTATCATCTTCACACCCGCGGAGAATGTTATTGAGCTGAACTCCCATGGTAGATAACCGAGAGGGATCATCCACAGCACGGCATGTTGAATCATCATTGACATAAAGAAGACACGCTATTCTCCTGTTATGTGTCCAAACTTCAGCAGCAATGACATTGAAGTGAAGATTAGCAAGGACAGCAAAAATCTCAGATAAGAGACCCGGTCGGTCCCTCCCAGTGAGCTCAATAGCTGTGTGATCACCACTGGAGTGCACCCCCACCTGCTTCCCTTGCCAAGTCTTCAATACATCTGCTGTGTGGCCTTTAGGTCCTAGAGCCTATGATCACATATTTAATGACATATCAACAACATAAAGAAAAAGTTTTTGTTTCCAAATTCTGAATTATTGTCCAAGTCTTCGCGTTTCTAACACAAATGCCTTTCACTCATGTTTTTCCTCAGTTTATCTCTGCTCCAGAAGGTCATGTCTGGGATTTTCTATAATAAAGAAGTGAATGCACTCAAATCTCCAACAGGTGAGACAATTTGATGAGCTATGACACTTTATATGGTCCAATGTGCATAAAGAAAATGAAGTCCAGCCTTCAGTAGGAATCTTTACCGTGCATTAACTCTAAACTGCAGTTCATTCAGTGCAGTAAGTACTTAAATTTTTCTTCTTTCCTTTTGCTTTATTTTCTAAACGTAGTCTACCATATCCAATAATAGTTTAGTACTACTCAGTTCCTTTCTGTTTTCCAAGTGAGGAGATGAGGCAGCCCTGAATAACCTGGCTCTGCTTCATTGCATGTCAAATGATATAGCAATAGCTGTTCAACTGTTGAGGTTAAACAAGTTTCGCTAGGTTCCCTGGTCAACCAAGCTAGTTAATTATCCCTTTAGTTCAAAATCCAAAGCACGAGAGAATGAAATAAAAGACCATACCTTCTCAATATGTTCAATGGTATTGCTCTCTGTAATCTTATTTCCATGTTGGTCAGTAACATGGAACACTGTCAAGAATGATCTCATATCAGCATCCATTGGTTCACAAACACACACAGAGGAGAGGTCTAGTTCGTGTTGAAACTATTTATTGAACTTGCGCCCAAGCATTCTTTATTGTGTAAGACCATGAACAGAAGCAAATGTCAAGGAGAAACAAAGCTAGAAGGCAACAGCTGACAATTTTTCCCCCCTAAAGTGCATTAATTCTTTATGTTTCCAGGTGACTAAGAGTTAGTGATGAAACTTGAAAAGCACTGAGCTCTGGTTTTAGGTTCATTTAGTTATACATAAAAAGAACAGTAGAAGGAATAAAAAAATTCACATAAAAGTTATCATATTCAAGTTCTGGGGTTTTAGAAAACCAAAAAACTTGACATAGCAACAATCTAGAGAAAAAGCAGTTTGAGTAGGAAATTGGACAGACATCAATAGGAAGACTCACATCAAAACCAACACATGTTTTGTTTTCGGTGAAAACTAATGTTTTTGGACCAATATGTTGGCATTTCATCATTTGGAGCTATATGTAAACCACTCTGCACAATTTGAGAGCTTACTGATAGTAATGAACCACAGACAAGGGAAGACAAAAATGAAAGAGACCAGACATATTATGTCGACATAGAAGCTGACAGAAAGCAGGGGGTAATTTCTGTGCAACCCATAGAAGTGAAGGAAATATCAAAATAGATGATTGACATACCATCCATGAACCACCCACCATCAGATGATATGTATGCTTTAGTGATAATCAGATCTAGGTCAGACAGGATTTGCACCACTTCCAACAGTATTCCTGGTTTGTTTAGACTGTCAACCTATCCATTAATTAAGACAATTTTGAATTGGATTATGGAAGATGGAGAAGCACCTGCAATTCTACCAATATTACACCAGAGGATACTGTTGTTCAATGAAATCCTATATAAAAGCATTTGAAACAGGGTTGTATGCAGGTAATTGTTTAAGGCTTCTTTTCAGGATAGTTTATACTTTTACTCATCTAAAAGGATGCATTATATGAGAACTATAACCAGGCTGTAAAAGCAATTGAGGAGGGCCAGGAGCCAATAAATGTAAAGAACTGCCATCCATGAGCAATGGTCCAGGAGACTTTAGTCCCAAACCTATTTTCATATACTGTTTCACTGAAAAATATTGGCAACAATTTTAATTTTCATACTTTGATGAACTCTTTCTCCACCTTTTTGGGTTACATTTCAATAAACTGAGTGTGTGACTACAATCATCTTAAGGTTCTTGTTTCTTCTATAGTCCATTTCTATTTTGCAAGTAAGCAAAAAGGAGAAGTCTTCATTTTGTTCTAGCCTTTGACAAAACCTCAAGAGTAAGAATAGTGTCTGCTAATTTTTCTTGTTTGCACAGTAGCATTTTATTACAGCACTACATTTGAATCAACTACCAACCCAAGTAATAGACAGGGAGCTCCAGTTACCTATTGCTTCACATCAGCACAATTACTGGATTAACATCTGTTATAATCACATAGATAAAATACTAATAAATGTTTCATGGGTTAGTTCCAAAAGCTAGACTGCGCACAGTAAAGCATGAAGCATTTGTACAGTTAATGTTTATCTTATATATGTGACAGCATTCTTTCAAAGGGTACTTGAAATTCATGAAATTATCCAATCTTCATTCTCATTAAGTTCGAAGAGTGGGTGTATCTTGCTTTTGGAGCACATCCAAGAGCGTAACACATTACTCATCATTAATAGGGTCTCTTACCTCCCTAGTTTTTTCTGCAGAAAGGCCGAACCTATGGGACTTCTTCGAAGTCTGGAATATCATTGGTCTTTTGCATGAATTTCACAGATTACATACATCTACATACACTTAAACACAAAGGTACAAGTAAGAAATGTAGACATACTCAAAACAAATGAACCAGTACTTTGATTGGTCTAGTAGTAAAAGTATGGTTAAAATCAACTGCAAGCCAATACTGCTGACAAGAATTGTTAGCCATGAAATTTGGAGAAGATAGCATACAGTCGAAGGAAGTAATCTGAAAATAATTTCAGCATTTGGACAACAGAGTACCACAGAAGAAAGGTGTTAAGAGAGAGAAAAAACTACCTTGACTAGAGTGCAGTCCTTGCAACTAGTGTTATCAACAGCCACGCTGAAATCAGGATTGTAGATAAGTCAGGAAAATAATACAAGTATCAGCAAAAGTAGAGCAGAGGAAGTGAACTACCAAAAGGAATGATCATATGTGAATATAAACTGCCAGACACACCTTGGGGGGTTTATTCTTATGCTTAAAGTTTCATATTCAGGATCAAAATAAGGCCATCCATCCCTAGCCATAAAAAATATTCAGCTTTGTAATCAATACAGATGCTTCTCTTGCTTTATCTGCATTATGACCAGAATAAATGTTATGACATATTAGGAACCCAATCATTTGCTATTAGAATCAGAGGCTCACCATCATTTAACATGATTTGTACATTCATGCAAGGAATTCAAGCAGAAAGTGCAATCAAGATGAAAAAGCTTTCCTATTAGACATTGTCAGCAAATGTTTCGGAATTATATCTCCTATTAATGAAAGAGAGCAAGAAAAGGCAAGCACAAGTGCAACCAAGAAAATCACCATGCAAAAGCTGAAGAAAGGAAAGGTGTAAAAATTCAGGATGCTTGCATCTGACAGTTAAGCCTTTTCTCTCGCTTGCTAGTGCAAAAACTGCATCTTAATTCAGGGATAAGGTTTACCTTTTTTATGAACTTGAGAGACTCAGACGGAACTTCATATCATCAACTAGCATCAACATCTAATCTTTAAAGCTCCCCTGAAGAGGAGTTGCGCAAACTTTCATTTCTCTCAAGAGGGCCTGCTAAGTGCTAACTGAAAACCACAACCACATTAGACTGTCTTGAATTTTAGCAATTGCCTACCAACACTAAAGGGCTTGCAAGCATATTAAGGTTTTAAGACGAAACTGTCATGCCTCGCACTAGGGAAAGATTAATTCTTTTTGACAATTGAGTTGGGAAGAATAACTGATGCTATAGTGAACAATGAAATGGAAAAAAAAAAAGGAATTCTCTTAAATTGCAACAAGATATTGAAGGATTTAGTGCTTGGGGTCGTCAAAAATTATGCAAGAACGTGGCTTGAATTTGAAGCTGTATTTCCACCTTAAAATCAAGTACTTTTGCAAAACATCAAAGCTCAGAAAACAATAAGACCAAGCATCAGCTTCATCAGCTTCGCATCACAGAACTTTGACTACTCATTGGGGCAGCAATATCTGGATAGTAGAAGTTCCAGAAAAAGCCAATCACATTATCAGCTCCAGAGTATATTGATGTAGCTCCCCACCCCCCCTCCCAACAAACAAAACAAAAAAGTAGGAAAAAAAAGCAGAAACCTCTTCCAAAATCCTGTTACTCCATTAATCAGTACTAACAGTACGGCCATTACACTTGCTGTTCTTTTGCAATAAAAAATAGCAAGTTCAAAATGAAAATAAAGTAACTTTGACACAGAAACCAATGCATGCACAAGGAAAGCCTCTGAGAACAAAAATTTAACAGTTCTGAACTACAGCTGAATATATCTAAAGGAAAGCAAACCACACATAATTTTACCATTTGCTCTATCAATAGAAAGAATAGAACAAATTACAGGGTAGTCTTTGAGTGTGTGTGTGTGTGTGTGTGGGAGTTTGTGTTGCAGTTTATACAGTTAGCTGACCTTATTTCTGGTAGAGAAGTCGGAGCCAAAATGCATTGCAGCCTCTACAGAATTGTACTTCTATATAATAAGATAGCCTGACTTCTAAGGTAGGAAGAGCACTGAAGTTGGTCCCTCTCAATCTCTATAGAATTCTTAGATTCTTGAGAGATAGAGTAGTAGTGGTGGCGTGGTTGTGTTTGAAGCACTGAGAATGGTGAAGATTCATCATCATTAGTTTAAAAAAAGAGGGAATTTGGTTCTTGATCAGGACATTTTACTTATAATAATATCTTTCTTTTATCTTCCAACTCCACCTTCTCTTGGATTGGTTGACTTTATACTGACTGGTATTTCAATTTTGGGATAATTTCAAAAGTCTCAGCTATGGTTTCTGAAGGTTTAGAAAATATCATACACCTCCCTTAAGTCTGATTATTATTTTTTTAATAACACGTCAGACCAAGTCAGAGACTAAAAATCTAATTTCATGGGAAAAAGATAATTTAATCCTATAAAGGCCCTTTTGAATTTTGACTTCTAAAATCATTTTATTAACAATCATTCATTTTCATGCTCAAGTATGCGAAAAATAGCATAATTAAGCAGATTTAGCATAAATCCTAAATTAACATAAATACTAAAAACTATATATATAGATTTAGCATTAAGCAGTTTATCAAAGTTTGTTTTATTACATTTAGTTAGTTTTCTTTTATATTTTTTATTAATAGGAGAGGGTTGAGATTTAAAAAATAGAGAGAGAAAAATGAGAGATTTGAATTCAAAACTTCTAATTCATGGGTCTCAACCTATTATATTTCCTTATTATTATCACAAATCATTAAAATTAATTTAACTAATTTCTACTTTTTATTAAGAATTAATGCTTCATCAAAAAATTATTAATTACAAATTTAACAGGAAAGGAAAAAGCCAAGGATGTATTAGATGTTAATAAAAATAGAAATGACACAAATTACACTATAATGAGATAATGAGCTAAAACAAATCTCGATTTAATTCTTAATGTGTATATAATATATACTAGGAGAAAAGGTATAGGTGGCATCAAAGAAGGAAGAAGAAAAGGGATAAACAAGAAAGAAAGAAAGAAAGAAAAAAGAAAAGAAGAAAAAGCCAAAAAGTAAAAAAATAAAAAGAAATGGAAGTGAATAGTATAAAAATTGTGTATACAATTAAAAGTTTGGCTCAAAGATAGTACTGTAGCACTTTTGTTTGGATAAGAGTTTATTTGCATAAGAGTTTATTTGCATGATTTATTTGAGATAATTACTGTAGTATTTTTTGTGATGTGATGTACGTGAGATAAAAAGATGGTTGGGAAGATAAAAAGGTAGTTGAAATTTGTGAAGTAAATTTTTTTATTTGAAATCAAGCCAATCCAAACAAACTCAGTATTCACTAAAATTATATATATATATATATATACACTTTCAAACTTATCTGTAAATGAACAGATATTTTTACCACTATATATATATATGGATGGCTTGTTTTTTATGTTGTCTGTCACTATATACGGCTTGCATCCTCTTTGTTTCCCATTGTGGACCAAAAGCTAAGAGGAGCAAGAGAGTAACCCACCAATTGAAGTGGGAACTCAATTACATCATTAACAAAATGCAATATTTCAGAATTGTAGTTGAAACTTTAAAGGAATCTTGAGATCTTTCTATTCTGTCTAATTCAATTAGTTCTTCTTTTCCGTCAGCCGTTAAGCTTTTCCTTTGTCCCTTTCTTTAAGATCCATAATCATTTCACGAGCATAATCTCTGGCAATCAGAATTGTAGTTGCTTTCTTAAGCTTGTATCAGTTAGATCTCCAGGTATTTTTCATATCATGATGTATCCCTCCAATTCCAATGATTGAACTTTTCAGCTAGAAAAAAAAAAAAATGAAAATCCCTATAGCTCTTGAACTGAATAGGGGAACATTAAAGAAGATTGAACAAATAAATTGTTGACATTTATGATTCCTTGGTCATTTGCTTGCAAGAGTCATTGGAATTTCAAATGATTATTGCAGGATCTGCTATCTAATCATAAGAAACATCATGTGGTCCAACCCTTGCAGCAAACAAGAAGGAACAAGGATGATAAGAAACATCTGTCTGGATAAAGTGGTTTTTGGATCTTTGTATAAAATTTTATTGTAATTTATTGTAGAATTTGTGAAAAAAATTTTTGTGGAGAAATTGAATTTTTTTTTTTTTCCTTTTTTTCCCCTCTTCTTCCTCCTCGCTATCACCATCGTTGCTCCAACTGCCACCGCCTGTGCCACCACCCTTCTGCCTCCCATTTTTTATGTCTTCTTTCTCTGCCTCCCTTTCTCCTCCTCTCCTCTCGCTCTCATCCCCTTCTCCACGTTTCTTGTACCAGTCTCTCTCTTCTTCCTCCCCTTCCTTCACCTTCTCCTCACCACATCCCCTATGACCCTCACCTCCCTCTCCTGCCAAATCTGGAATAAATTTGTCACGATTTGTGGGAAGGAGAAGTAGAAGGAGAGATGGGGGAAGGAGAAGGAGAAGGGGAAGGGAGGGAAGGAAGTAGAGATGGGTGGCAGAAGAAGGAGGAAGAAGAAGGGAGGAGAAGCAGAAAGAGGGAGTAGGAGAGGAAGCGAGAGAAAGAGCAAAAAAAAAAAGCGAGGGGGAACGCAATATTGGCGCTAGCAATGGAAATGTCGGCAATGATGGGTTGAGATGGTAGAGGAGGAAGAAGAACAAGAAAGAAAAAACTTTTGGGGTGTATATTTTAAAAATTTTAGGATGTTTTTGAAGAATTATTATAGACAAATTTGTAAAAAAAAAAAAAAAAAAACTAATCTATCAAAATATCAAATACAGATCCAAAAATTTGACTACCAAACAGACCCTATCTTGGTAGATTGTAATTTCAAATCCTCATCCAAATCCCCAAGAGTATTTGTATCAATTGTAATGCTATTAAAAATAAATCTAAGAACCCAGTGGCTGGGCACAAGTGGTAAGCGGCTTGTGAATGCTACACGAGGTCCTCGGTTCGATTCTCGTTGTGAGCGCCAAGTTCAAATAGCCCAGGCCAGGCCTTACTCCCGAGCAAAAGTTGGACTCTGCGGGCGCAACCCGGGCCGAATCCGGATTAGTTGGAGCAGTGACTCCGGATACCAGGTGGTCTGACCAAAAAAAAAATCAAATCTAAGAGAAATTCCATGATCTTTTATATGGAACCATTTCATCAATTTATATAAAATAACTGGACGATATATATTTAATGACGATAATGATCCATAGCTTAAGTAATTGAACATGTTACAATATAAGATTCAAAAACATTAATTTCACCATCAAACATTGAATTATAATTTGAGATAAAATACCCAAAAGAGAAATGTAACATCTTCCCATATCTTAATTGAAAGTCAAGGGGATTTCAACTTTTCTAAGGAGTTGATTCCAAACCCTTTTGTTTTTGTGCATCTTTCAAATCCATTCTAACCGCACCTCGAAGGGACACATTATTCCAAATCAAATAGCCAACTTGGCTTCAAATCTATCTTTCTTTAAATCATTCATTACCAAACATCATATTCTTTTTATTGGGGATTAAAACAAATTGCATTTTTCAGTATTTTAAGAATTAATAGAAAAATTAACAGACAAGCCAGTTGCCCATCTTTCTTAGAAAGCATGTGTGATCCAGAATTATCCGTAACTCTAAAATGAGTTATAAGACTAACATTCATCTTAATTCCACTCATAATCCAAATCCCTAAACTTAAAGTATGGTAGGATTGTGCCTTAATAAAAAATTTTAAAAATAAAAAAATAAACTACAATAAGATCACAGATTAAAAATTAAAGGGGGGGGGGGGGAACTATGATAGGATTTGTTGAAGGATTAATGTTGTTTATATTGACAGTATACATTTTCACATTTTCATGCATATTACTTAATCCAAATTTGAATTCTAATATCAACTTTTGTATATATGACATGTATCCAAAAATGACAGTGTATACTGTATATTCTGAACTCTTGGTTGAAATGTAAGATAATTAAAGAATATTTCGTAAAGCTACATATGCAAAACAGTGGAAATGTAAGATGCTGATTTCAACGTGAATCAATCACAAAGATTGCCAAGTTTCATTGTTCTATTGCAGCAAGAAAAGTTTGCTTGCATGATATGCACCCAAAAACACGTTTAAACATATTCAATACCAAGAGTTTCATATTAAAATTGCAAACATCTGCACATTGAATAAAACAAGGCAGTTTTTTTTTAGGCATTTTGGTCTGTATTTTTTGTGATGTGATGTATGTGAAATTAAAAAAAAAAAAGGTACCCCCTAAGTCTCATTTTGATAGTTTTGCTTTTTTTTTTTTTTACACGGTTTAAGAAAAGTTAGTTGAAAGTGTATACTGTATATTCTGAAACTCTTGGTTGAAATGTAAGATAATTAAAGAATATTTCGTAAAGCTACATATGCAAAACAGTGGAAATGTAAGATGCTGCTTTCAACGTGAATCAATCACAAAGATTGCCAAGTTTCATCGTTCTATTGCAGCAAGAAAAGTTTGCTTGCATGATATGCACTATTAATGCCTTGCACGAAGAGAACTAAAGAGGATAATAATGGATATGCCATATTATATCTAAAAGTTGAAGCACTCAAAACTGGTCCAACTTCCACCATACATACACCCAAACCCTAATTAAGAAAACAAATCGAATGTTCCAATTTCTAGGTTTCAATTTTTATAGCAAGCCTAATTAAGAATATAAACAAAAAATTAAAACTCTGAATGAAGAAAATACGAATAAGAGTATCTAAAGCTAAAGGATGGGTAGTACATTACTTTTCTGAAATTTCTTATCAAGAATTAGTTCAAACATGTTCAATAATTCTTTTCTTGTTATACATAATAGTGATTAAGGCACACTCAGATGTGTGTATAACTAATTAGAATAAAAATATTTGTAATATTAATTCTCTTATAAAAGTGAAGTATTATAGGGGAAACAAGTGCATGGGCTTAATTTGGGTGATGTTAATAAAGAAAAATTGAAGAAATGTGTGTCAAATATAGTGGATAAACAAGGAGAAATTGAACGTAAAAATATGGGAAGATCCAAAGTTATAGTAAAATTGTTGTTTTATAATTTTGTTAGAGAATAAATCCATTTTATCCTTTATAATAAAGGCAAAAAATAAAAATAAAAGAACTAACAATGCAACACCGTAAAGGGCATCAAGCTTTATATATGGTCACTTTTTATGTTAATGGAGAGCATCTGAGACAGAAATGATGAGTGGAAGATGACTACGACCGCATCTAAATTCTAATAGACTCCATGGGTCCCTTGAAAATGTCAACAAAATAATGAACGGTAGAGAATAGAGATCCACCGAACCAAGCATGATACAGAATCTAAGCACTTTCTACTCTGCAATTCTTCATGATGCTGCAACTCCCAAATGTAACCAAATGCCATGCGTGTTGGATAGTTGTTGTGTATTGATCATTTCTTTTGAAAAAAAAAATCGTGTGTTAAAATTCTGTCGTTGTTGACGTGAAATTTGTGTGACATATAATTTATAAGTATCTCCATAAGAGAACTATATATAATTTCGAAAGCTGGCTTTAACTCTTAATGGTGATTAAAGTCAAAATCAAGGAAGGAGTCAAATGGTACTGCCCCCTCAACTTTGAGAAAATTTTATTTTAGGTATGAAAGAAAAATTTTAAGTTGCTCCTTTATATGCACTCTGTGGAATATTGAAATTCTTATTCTTAATTATCAAGTTTGCACCCCAATATTTTTTTAAAAAAAATTCTCTTTTTTTTTTTTATCTATATTGTTCCCTCTAAAATTTTTTAATGCCTCTTTTCTTATTGAAATTGGTCTCCCTTAATAAATTAAAAATTCTTAATTCTTATCCTTCACAAACGTGTTGGATATATGCAATTAAGATTAGTCACTGATGTAATTAATTCAAGGACAAACTCTTTAAATGTTTCTAAACTACAACTACTTTATAGCACAACTTACATGTCAAAGTATAATTAATGTAATAAAAAAATTATGTTTAACATAAGCATCTTTTGGTTGTAAATTTACTATGATTATTTTTCTTTTGCAGAAAATTTCTTCATTCTCCAATACTATTCTTTAGAAGTAGCAGTGCTTACGCAATTGATGATACAGGCACTTAAAAAGCCAAAAAGAGAACATTAATGCACGATACTGATTCATTGTTCCCTCCGGAGGGATATGAAAGAAAACGAAACAGCAAAACGTTTGGTGAAGAACTTGAGGTAAAGGACTGATCATTAGCGTACTAGTGGGGACTATGGAGATGGCATAAGATACCATTTCTGCTGGTCCAAACTAACACTAAAAGTTTTGAGTTGATGGCACTTTATTTTCCTAGTGTTCATGGGGCATCAATTAACCAGCTTTAAAAATGGCCAAATGAGTTGAAAAGTTTTATAGTCTTTCACTAAAAAGTCATCACTTAATGATCAACATGTAATTTTATGTATTTACTTTTAAATAATTAAATGTTAGCTTAGGATGTTCAATGTTATACTTTGAAAAGCAACTATAGTAGTGTTTTTTTGGAGACTATTGAACCCAAAAACACCTTTAAACATATTCAATACCAAGAGTTTCATATTAAAATTGCAAACATCTGCACATTGAATAAAACAAGGCAGTTTGATTTTTAGGCATTTTGGTCTGTATTTTTTGTGATGTGATGTATGTGAAATTAAAAAAAAAAGGTACCCCGGCCCCTAAGTCTCATTTTGATAGTTTTGGTTTTTTTTTTTTTACACGGTTTAAGAAAAGTTAGTTAACTTTTTTGGAAGAATAAATTTTACTCACTACCTTCCTAAAATATCCTTATATTAAATGGAGTATGACTAATTAGCCTTATATTAAATAAGTTAGATTATATTCAATAACAACCTACATTAAATAAGGGCATTTTAGAGAAGTTACAAGTTAACTACATTCTTTAATTGAAAAGTAGTTTATAATTTGGGACGGATGAAAATGAAAAACAAGCCTATCAAAGTGGATAAAAATGTGATCGGAAACTGTGTTTGTAATTAATGGAAGTGAAACAATAATTTTAGTTGCAAGATTTTTTTGGTTTATGTGGTTATAGTAATTTGGTAGTTTCAATACTTAGGGCGGTTATGAATAGTTATATCGATAAAATGTGATTAGAGGATTAGGATAAAAATTAATTTTTGTAAGGATAAAAGTGAAAGTTCAAAAGATGACAAAAAGTATTTAGGCCACCTATCATTGTTCATGCATTATATATTGTATAAAAGATGAATGTTAATTATCTTTCTTTGTGCAAATCCATCATATTTGTGAAGTTCTTTAAACCTTTATCCATGTATTACGAAAATGATATTAGCACTTCTTAAAAGTCTCAGGTACTCCTTCCCTTCTTTTGCATTAGATGAAATTTAAGGAGTGTCTTGAGATTTTTTGAGAAGTACTAATTAATATCATTTCCTATATATTATATACTTTAAATTTTATCAATACAAATTAGGATTAACCTTATATGTGTTAGGGGTCGGATGCATGGACGTGTAAAACTTGAATTTTAAATTAAATTAAAATTAATTTGCATGAATCAATATTTACGTAGTGTCAACGAATAGAAGATTAATCCTATAAATTATCTTTACCTAAGCGTCAAAGAAAAAAAGAGAATATCAGCAGTTCTCCAAGCATCATTAAAGTTGCATTTCTCTAAACGCAACAATTGATTAAGATAGTGTAGATGGTTGAGCTCATTTTGTTCAAGGGAATGGGCATATACACATTCCTTCCATTTTCCACCAACATCTCCAAACTTTAGCTACCTCTAAATTGCATCCACCTTGCAAATCACTTGGCCAGTTACTTGACTTGAGGGGGCAAAAAACTTTACAGGAAGAAAATTTTTAAAACAATGGAATGAAAAGTCATAACTGGACATGATCAGATGTTAATGAAAATACAATGCCAGTATGGCACAGTAGCAGAGATAGTTTTTGCTAGCTGAACTACATATGTGGAATTAGTTAAACACAGTTTAGAAAGTGTCAAAAACTCAAGACTCACAAATTTAATCCAAGCACCTTAAGGTACACTTTTTAATGCAAATTGCAACTCAACCAACCAAAAAAAAAAAAAAAAGACTGTCTGAGCACTTAAACAGTCACACTCACAAAACGTATACTGTGAATCTTCATACTCATGATAAAGCTATAACAATGCAATTGAACATTTCTACAAAGGAGTGGGAGTTCCATGCTTTAGCCATTGTGACCAAGGAGAAAATAACAGAAAAAGAGAGAGAAACCAGAATAGTAGATATTTGAGTAATGAAGGCTGCATACGACACCCTTTTGAGTACAGACAGGGCATTACAGCACTGAAGCTGCCATCATGTCTTTTTGCACTGAAATGGAAGGGAACAGATTTATTTGATTTAACATGCATTAACAGTTTTTGAGAAACAGTTAAGTGATCACTTAACTTGCAATCCAATCATCTTGACTCAGCACTTCTATTGGGAAAACTGTGAGGAGCCAAAATTGCAGCATTGAGACACCATGGAGATAATACTAAAATAAACCAAGCTGCTATGTACAATATACTTGCACCAAATGGTAGGATTTAAAATCTGAGTCTTAAAATATTTAGGACATTCAATACCAGTAGCTGAGGCATGATTTGTCATGCTTCATTATTTACTGAAATGGGCTACAAATTGATCTGCTAATTGATTAAGATGATCACTTTCGCCTTCTAGAAGACGTAAAACCTGCAGTTAAATTTGCATATGGTTAGAGAAGGCAGAACGTTTAACGGCTGACCATGAAAATAAGTCATATCATTCCATTGATAGATATAAAGATTTTCAAGCAAAACACATTTGTTAACCAAATTTGTACGACCATTTGCAAAGTAGCTTGAACCGGTGCAACAACTCCTAGATATGATGAACAAGATACTGAAAGGCATCGATTAGCAATTACCTCTCCCATTGTTGGGCGCATCTCAGGGTTAGTTTGCACACACAAATAAGCTGCTCGAACCATGAGATACAGTTCATATGTGTCATAAAAGTCTTGAATGCGAGGATCAACAAGCTCATGTAGTGCAAGCCTCTGGATCAGCGGTATTGCCTAAAATGCATTATGGAGAAGAAAATGCAGGTTAAAAATAGTTATGAAGAGGCTTATAGAAATAGCTATTTTCTTGGAAAAGATAAAGAAATTGCAGGTTAACAAACACAAACTGTATTGTTGGGAGCAATTGAGTCAATCAGGGCACCTACCCACTGTCTTAGGGAATGTTGCTGGTCTAGTCTATTTGAATCAACAACCTTGCGTCCCGACATAAGTTGTATCAGTATAATACCAAACGAGTATACATCTGTTTTCACAGAAACAATACCATTCTCAGCATATTCTGGTGCAAGATACCTGTATTAAGCAAAGCACCTCGAATTAATCTGCATGAAAGAGTACGGCAGCTGCACTGACATGTACCATAAGATCAATATACTCACCCAAGTGTTCCCAAAATTCTTTTGTGCATATTTCCTTCATCTGTTCTCCGTTTTGCAAGGCCAAAGTCACCTAGCTGTTTAGGGAAGGAAAAGCGACATGCATTATCCTCATGTTTCCTGACAGTTGAAAAGGAGTCCAAACACTGTTCTCCAAAAATTTTAAGACATATGAACTCCAAGCAGAAGTGCTAAGAGAAATCTGATTTCCAAACATAGGAAAGAAACATGAATAAGTGAACTAACTACATGCAAATGCTACTATTCTACATGTGAATATCGCATGCCATTCTACTGCACAAAAGAAAAAGGGAAAGAATTAGAGAGTGTAGCATAAACTGCAGTATAATTAAACAAACTTCTTCAAGATAGTGAAGATTCAATAAAGACTGAATTATGAATGGAATAATCAGAGGTCCTGGAGCATAATGCTAAAGAATGGAATGAACATTAGGTCAATATTGACAAAATTTAGTTTGTCAAATAGTAAATTGCATATAAAGGAAGCACAGCGATTAGGTTGTGATCCAACAAATATACACTCTTATGTTTTTATTATAAGAGATCTATATGATTCACACAAATAAGAAACTGAATTTCCACTGATTAAAGATTTCATTTAAGTATACATCAGGCCTGGAAGCGAGACAGCAAGCAGTGAATAATTCAGCTAGCAAGTGATTATCATGGTATTTAACAGTTCAAAGATCTTTTGCTTTCACATGATTAACTCAATAATTAATACTCATTCATATGAATGCAGGGCACAGGTACTACAAACCCTTAATGTAATACTTTATGTAAGTTTTCAATCAAAAAGCAATGGTGGAGCTCTAGTACCTCCAAAGCTGGCAAAGTTATTTGACATAAGTAAACTGCAGAAATTTTACCATAGGAACAAAGTCATGGGTAAGCAGTATATTGCTTGGCCTCATGTCACAATGAACGATGGGACTTCCACGACATTCTTCATGAAGAAAATGCAACCCTTTTGCTGTTCCCATGGCAATAGAATGTCTTCTATGCCACTCTAGGACATCTCCTTCATTATCTGTGCCACCATGACAGCATTGAACAGAATAAAAAAGGAGTTTGGACGTAACATTTAGATGAGGAATGCAGCTAGATAGAGTGCCAAAAAATTTCTATATCAACTTACCAAAAAGATGCCATTCAAGAGACTTGTTGCAAATATACTCATAGACCAAGATATTAAGGTTCTCCTTGCAACAGTAGCCTAGCAGCATCACTATGTTCTTGTGACGTGCAAAGCTTAGCACATATATTTCTGAAAGAAATTCTGCAAATCCTTGGGTGCTTGCTTCTTTCCTCAGCTTGGCAGCAATGAACTGCCCATCCTTTAGTCGACCTTTATATACATGACCATAACCGCCTTCTCCTAGTAAATTATCCTTTGAAAAGTCATCTGTTGCGAGCTGTATCTCAGAAAAACTGAACTTCATTGAATCTTTAATATCTGGCTTCGTTTTCATTCCACAACCAATGCAAAGAACAGGTGTATCATTGGATCTCTGCCCGCTAGGCTTTCTTCGTAATTTCTCAATTACTTGTGGAGAAATTGGAGGCTTGCTTCCTCCTTTGGCATGCCTTCCTGTTTACATTGTTAACTTATTACAAACAAAAAAGCCAAAGAAAAAGATGTTCATGGCTAGAGTTTTAGTAAAAGCGCCCACAATTGGAGCACAAAACATAGAAGAAGCAATATGCATATGAAACAAACGCTTTCTTTTATAATTGGTTCACAAAAAAAGTTAAAAACAATTTCTTTTGGACTGTCAAGTTTCAAATAAAAAAAATGGACTTTAAGCCCCATCAGATGAGAACAAGGGACGAGCTGTCAAAGAAGAAGTAATTTTCAATTTAAAAAATTTCCAAATCATATGAAATATAATGTTGCATGTAGCTCCTAAATTTGGAGACTTTGACATGAGATTACAGTAATTATGCTCTCTACCTGATTTATCTTCAGAATTTGGGCCAAGTTCGTGATGTGAGGATATGTTATGATCCTGAGGGTTGTACTTCAGAGCAGGTAGCAAGTTGCTTTTTATCCTATCAGAGTTTTCCAAGGATCCCATGGAGGCAGAGTGACTTTTGCAAGACATAATAAATTGCTCATTGTTCTCTTCATTTGGAGCAGCCAACAGAGGGACATTTTTTGCCAGGGAAATAAACAAGTTTGGCTCCACTTTATCTGTGTCACTAATAGTGGATGGTCTCACAACCACCATGGACAAGTTATCTTCGATGATTGCAACCTTGCAGGGTATTTGCTTAAGGTAAAACCTCAAATCTCGTCTTAGATGCCTGCCAAGATTGTATTTGTTATAAAATGAGGAGGAACATGTAAGAAATGCTAAAGCAGTTTATCTTCAATTCCTGTCATATGATATTTTAGCAAATACAGAAATAATGCCAAAAAAATAGAGTTATTGGGGAAATAATATGTCCATAAAGGCTGGTTCTACCTTCTTGACTACCAATTTGCAAACTTGCGAAAGTTCATTTCGTTGCCTAATAAGAGATAAACAATCATCACCCACGAAAGTAAGCATAACCATTTTAGCTAAATATATGAGCATTTTAAGACATATTCATTCTCTAGAATTGTTATTCTATTCTTATTATTGCAGTTAAATCCCTTTCCTATGCTATCATGCAACCATATTTAGTCGATGAAGTGCATTTCTGCTTCAGAATTCAGACATTTCCTGTACAAACATTACATTAAGTGATCTACACCAAGTTCAATTGAGCATTTGAAAGCTTTATAGCACCAATAGAGTGCCCAACTTTGTCAATCAATTATTTTGCCATTTGAATGAAGAATGGAAGGTTCCAATCCATAAGGTACACCACCAGATAATGCTAAACCCTGGAATCATGTCTCCTTAACTTCAGTAGATGACAAAAAATGTTATACATTACTTCTGACACTGGAAAACAGGAGCAAAGATACAGTTTATGACAAGTTTTAGTTACATAGATCTACTATTGTACAGACTTTTGACTAGATTAGCTTCCTGGAATTAGGAACACATCAGATTTTCTTCCTTGTGTCCTCTCCATCCTTTTCCATTCTTCTCTTTTGAGCACATTGTAACAGATTTAAAGATGAAGCGCTCTGCATTTGGTATCTGATCGCAACTGACATCAAATGCGCAACAACTAAATTACTTCTATTAGATATATATCAGTAAGACAAACTACCTATCAAGTATAACCCAAGTTGCATTGGATGTAATAACCTCCTGTAAAACAACTTTCCTTGTGGGAGTCCCAGCAGTAATCTTGACTTCAATGTCAACCTACATAAACAACAAAAGAAACTCACTTGATGGTAGAAAATGGGAAACTAAAAGACCAAAATGAACAATTCAAAAAATAACACTGATAAAACAGTTTGAACTCGCCAAGTAGGCGCAGTTAACATTCTTTGAAGTTTATTGCAATCAATACTGCAATTTGATTCTACTATTGCAATGTGACAAATAGTAGTATATCACTGTTTTGCATTTTGAATATTGAAACTCAAGGAGCTTCTACCAATACAAAAGGAGCTTCTAGGGTGAAGACTTTCCAACGCTGCAAAGATTCTATGTTAACAAACAGATGCCGGAGAGACTCTAGGCCATAAAACAGATGCCTGAGAGATCAATTCACAAGAAATATGACCAAGGCATCAAAAATGCAGGGCAGATTAACTGCTTTTTGGGGGGCGATAAGATGGGAATAGCCCTCAATCTACAAGGTGAAAATCAACAAACAGTAGTCTGCTACCTAACTCTTTCAGGTTAGATAAATGACTCCTTTAATCAACCTAGATTTGAGGGCAAACTTAAACAGCAAATTAATGCCCCCAGGACCTGCAGATAGTGCCACTAAATTCCTAAAGCTCAACAATATGTTATTGCTTGAATACCATATCCATATATCTAGAGAAACTTGACATAATACTCCAAAACACATCTCACGTACAGACAAAAGCATGTTTTTAGACCTGTCAGAAAGGTTCTTCACCTGAAACTGTAGTGTTCTCAAATCATGGATTATCAGATTAGCTACAAAATCCACATGGAAATGCACGGACAAAGGGAAATTAATGTAAAGTATTGTCAGTGCTTAAGAACAAGAATTTGTTTCATCTTTACACATTAAACATTATGAACATTACGAAGCAAATTAAATCAACTTATGGCTAAAAAAAAAAAAGCAGGATCTTAATTGCTTATATCATAGGCATCAGAAATTTCATTTGGATTTTTCTCTTCAAACATTTCAAAATTTTCCTCTATAGTTCTTTCCTTCTTTTATTACTCAAAAGTTTAGAGCGCTTTAGTTTCATTGATCAACAATTCCAAGAGTCCATCAACCATTTGCTACCATTCTGCAACTAAGGTAGCAGGAGTAACTTGGCCATAGAGAAGTTATGCACCAGGTGAAAAGGAAAGCTGTTATGAGCATATTACCCCTTCACTATCATATTCTTCCGCACTTTTCTGGAGCAATCTTACACAAAAATCAACCTTGTTTGAGACCTCTTCTTCCACTAGACGCACGTGTGTAATTCCAAGAAAGGACTCTGGGCGTGCTTGCATCTGATATCCCACTGGGTAAACACATAAAAAATAATAGTAAGTTTCAAGAACAGAAAAACAGAAAAGTAGCAGCACATAGTCAGTCCAAGTGGTTTCCTCTCATAAATCACAGTCTGTTTATTGTTTGCCATCTATAAAGAAATTCATTGTCTTCCGTTTGCTATCAAATTCAGTGATGAAATTTCAGATTTAAGTGATGATTAGTTTAGAAGTATTTCCCTAATTTGGGATACATTCTGCAGCTTTGGTAGTTGTTTAATTCCACACGGTATTGTAGCTGATGTGTTCTTCACACTTTACAACAATGAAAGTCCAACACTTACCAGATATATACATATGAATACTGGAGGGATAATCACAAATGCAAGGCAATTTTCCTAATTGTTATGAAAGCTAAAATACAGCCTTCATTCCCCAAATAAATTGGATATATTACATTCCTTAATGTTTGAAAGCCTTGCAACTTGTCGTTTAGGTTTTTTTTGTCCCATTGTTGGATGATACACAAAAAAATGTAGCATGGCTGTTGTATACACAAATTAACTATCAAATGAAGCAGCCCCTCCAAATTCTACCATCACTATACTAAATGAAGCGTCAGCTGCAATTCATCCTTTTCTTTGGTGGTAGATATTGCATCAGAAAACCGCAAAACTACCAGCCATTGAGTGCAGATTGTGCTAAAAACCATCATATACACTTCTAAATACTCGAAAACACAAGAACTGTTCCAATGTGGTCTCTCTCTCTCTCTCTCGAAAATCCGTCATTCCAAGATGCTCTCTTGGGTACATAACTATGACTTGTTTGAAACCATCTCCTCCAATTGCATGCATGAATACATTAAATATAAATACTAGATACAAGATAGTACTCAGTTTCCCAGTTCAGTGTTCAAGCTACCTACTTTTGCCTCTCGGATCCTTTCTTGATACCTGTTACTTGAATTTCAAAACCATCAAACACAAATTGGTAATTTCATTTGATGACATGCATCTCCAGAGACCTTTATGAAGTTCAATTGCAGTCAATTGTCATTCTGATTCAAGCAGCAGACTTACAATTGCAGAAAGTATGAAATCACTAGATCCCCACAAATTCAAAACTCAACTGTTTCTCCAAAATCAGTTAGAAAAAAATGAAATTAAATGGAATTAAAACTTATAACACACTAATATCAAGATGCTTACTAGGATGAGGAACTTTTGATAAAACTCCAAGAAACATAAGCGTATCCCCTCCATGAAGAATATCGCCCCTTGATCTGATACTGCGAATAGTATGGCTAAACTCTATTTCTGTTCGATCTTTCGTGGCATCATATGCTACAACAACTCTTGCAGGCATTAAGGGATGATCCTTAATGGACTCCATAGTCAAAGTTGAAGAAGTTGATGACATTTCTCACCCAAGAATTGCTCCGTCTTCTTCTTGTATAGTGCTACTTCGCTCATCAATAATACTAGAAAGCTTCTATACATGCTACATATAATGGAATCGTGCAATTGCATGGCCAAAAATGGGATTGAGAGTGAGCGTTTAGCCAATGGTATGCTAGACTAATTACTTTTAAATTCATCTTTTTAATGGGTTCTTCAAGAACTTTGGCTGAATCAATATGTATTTTTGTTCGAAGTTGGTTTGATCATTGTTAAACAGGAGATATGCTGGAGGATATTCGAATGCCTGTGGCGGGAAGCGGTTGCCGTCCACGAATGGATTTAGAATTCGATTGGGGAATAGCACTTGAAGACAAGAACAAAATCCCGTGTTGACAACTGCCTCCTCTGAAACTCCGACAAGAGGCAAGAAAATGGGATACGGGGCAGGACGTCATAAGAAGGACCGTCCTGGACAGTTCACGGCCAAGGTTTGGCAAAAAAAAATTATACGATCCAAATTTCATCTTATATCTCAATTTTAATAACACGTGTGAGACCTACAAAATTTTGTTTTAAAGTCACACGTGATTGAAAGTAAGTTACACCATGTGTAAACAAAATTATACAATATGCAAAATGCACATAACTGCCAGGAACGGTTGCACTTGCAACCGTCCCTGCCCCTTGTCCAAGAACTCCAACCACAGGGGAGAAAAAAGGATTTTGTCTTGGTGATAAAAGAAAAGTAAATCTTATATAGATTCACAGCATATTATATATTATCATCGTTGGATACATAATGAACGTGTAAAAGTTGAATTTCAAATTCAAATTTTACATAATTATCATTCATTCAATACCATGATAATATATGTTGACAGTTTATACAGTTTCAGTATATGAAAGATTAATCCATAAAATTTTATGTTTGGATCCTTTAGTTTTTCAAAAACTAATTTTTCAAATACTATAAAATTTTTTTAAAAAGTAATCTAAATTTTTTTTAATGTTTAAAAAAATTTCAAAATATATTTTAAAAACTCTACTATTCTTTAATATTTCAAAATATTTTCTAAAAATATCCCAAAATATACTCTAAAAACTCTGCTACAGTAAATTTTTTCAAAAATACCCCAAAAAATAGCTAATCTATTCGGATAATTGCTTCTCCATATGCACTATTTTCTATTTTCATGTACAAGAGTTAAGTTTACTGTACATGGTTACAGACATGTAAATTACAGCTTCAGAGTTCGTTTCCGACATCCCAAAGCCACAATAACATTTGCAGAAAAAGAGGCAGAATAGTCTTCTATAAGGGCACATCAGAAGGGTAGTCCTGTGGGTGTTTCTTGATAGTTTCTCCAAGTGATCTCTCTTGCTCTACAAGATTAGGAGGATTTTCCTCATACACATCCGTAAAAAGGTTTGCAATTGGAGGCTTCTCCTTGCGAGCTGCCAGTTGAATTGCTTCCATAAGCTGCAACAGAAGGTCGAGCAACAAAACTTTTTCATCTGAATGGCTATTGCAGTAGCATATTAACTGAAGAGCTATAAAAGAAACATGTGCAATTTTACTCAACCTGCTTCCTGATGTTGCTGCGAAATTCAGATTCATCTTCATCAGTCCACCAGCCATTTCCCTGTACCCATTTCCTAAATCTGGATACAGGGTTCTGAGCTGTTTTCCAGTGTTCAATTTCATCCACTGCTCGATATTTGGTAGAATCATCGGATGTAGAGTGATGCCCAACCCGATATGTAAGAGCCTGCAGGTTGAATAACCATCCAGATAAATCACATGTCAATGGTATGGATATATTAATCTTTTAGTTACTTTCCAGGGACTAACAGATTGGCCAAGACATTAATCAACCAGACGTATGTCTTCACCTCGATCAAAATTGGTCTCTGTTCATTAATGGCCGTTTGACGTGCTGTACGTACTGAATTATAGACAGCTAGAGCATCATTTCCATCTACACGAATACTTCTGATGCCATAAGCTTGACCCCGGACAACTACACCATCACCTGCCAGTTATAATATGAAACGGAAGTAAAATTCTAAATGTCGATGTTCAACAAAAGTAAGAACGTGTGCAAAATTCATGAAACCTCATAGCATGCCTTCTCATATTCATTTTCAATGTCGATTACCATTGACAACATAGTACTCTGGAAACCAAAATTTTGAAAGCCACTTTAATGCTAAAAGTACAAAAGGAGGTCAAATAATGGATGAGAATTACTTCGGAACTGTTCTGTTATAGGAGTGCTAATTGCCCACCCATTGTTGCGGCAGATAAAAATCACAGGAACTTCCGTAACTGCTGCAAAGTTCAAAGCAGCATGGAAATCCCCCTGCCAAAAAATCGAACAATCAGACCTCTAAACAAGTTGCCTTTGCACAAAGAAAGAACAGGGGAAACTAACAGAAAAATGGAGATTCTTAAAGTGAATGCTTTCAAGGAAGTGATGTGAAAATAGTGTCTCTTAGAAGATGGACAGCTCTCTATGATTACCTCACTGGTGCCACCATCCCCCATATAAGTGACAACACAAGCATCCTTTTTATCCATTTTTAAAGAATAAGCCACACCAGCTGCCTGAGGAAGCTGCGTACTGAGGAAGAGGAAATGACAGAGATCCTCTGAGATGATGTTCTTGAATTGGTTATTGTACAAGGCATGTAAGGTTTGTGCATCGAATTTAGTACTTACGCAATGGGTGATGAGACAGTGAAATAATTGTGTTTTTGAGATCCGTAATGTATTGGCATTTGTCTGCCTTTTCCATAATCAGCCTTATTCCCAAAACATTGGTTGGCAAATTCTTGTAAGGTGAATCCACGCCATAAAAGTACTCCAGGTTCCCGGTACTGCAATAGATGAGATATTTACATTTTAGTCATTCTACTGGAAAGTCGCTTTAGTCCAAACCTATTTTAGCAATACAAGAGTAAAAGTTAGCCAGTTGGTTGTAAAATGGCCAGTTGCTGAGAAGTGTGCCACACGAAGTATCAACCTAAGGAAAATATTGTCAATAGCATGGAACTCCTCCTCCCTTTCGAAGAATCTTGCCAGGGTTCTTTCATCATTATACGGCCAAACAAGCCAACATTAGTGCAGCAAGCTTGAGAATATTTGTTCTAGCAGAAACTGAAAACTGACCTAAAAAATCAAAAACAGCTTGACAGCATCCTGGAGATCATTTACAAAAACATTTCTCATATTAAACACTGCTGCTCTGGTCAGTTTCACAAGCCGGACATATCAGTTCAGGTATGACTCAAACTTTTACCGTTCACTCTTTTGGTTTCTTCATGATCCATTACCCCTTTTCTTCCCCACCTCACCACCCTTCCCATAAAGATTATAAATCGTATGCATCTCTAAGCTACTGTATAAATCTTTCCAAAATATCTTGGTTGGCTTGTAGCTTATTGCTTACCTGGGGTAATACAACATCATCAGGGCTAAGTGCAGCTGCTGATGCTAAGTTAATGGCCTCTTCTCCAGTCGAGGTCAGATAGAAGGATATTCTTCCCTGCCTCTGCGTCTCGTATAATATTGTGTCCATTATTTGAAGGGTAACCATTCCACTATACATTCTAACTGCAACTTCTTTGTTCACCTGGTGTATGTTATCTCAGGAATTAGATTGAAAACATCAACTTAAGTATATTGAGTCTCGATCTCTAGACCAAAATAAAACCTCACATCAATACTAGTTTCCTTTTGTAATGATACTGAAAATTTTACCTTTCAAGAATTGAATCAGAGGCAATATAAGTAGAGAATTCTGTAACATTTAGAGTTTAGACTTGGCAGAATAAATACACAATTCAAACAAGGATTCTAAATCCAAATAAAACAATTACCTGCTCAAATATGCTGCCTGCAATGGGGTAGCCATTGTCATCAAGGACGCGAAAACATGGTATCCTCTTGCCAGATGACTCAGAGGTGAAATTCATCCGGGAAGTGAATGCAACCCTTCCTCCAGGAAAATCTACAGCCTATTTTATCCAGAGTAATGAGCTGAAAAAAATTATACTTGGACCATAACCAAGGCTTGTCTCAAATATGTTATTATCGTATTCAAAATTTATTACAGTTCTTGTGGGTTCCTTAAATCACGAGACAGCAATAATCCTTTTATTTCTCAAATTATGCATATTTCTGGAGTCCAGAAGTGTAAAAATGATGATGAGATAAATTAGTGTCATCATCAGCTAAGTTCTAATAACTTCACTTACAACATGAACTTGTTCTTATGCCACGAGGATTGCTGGATCAGCATTATTCTTTATTGTCTTTCATAATCTCCAACCTTAATAATTAAAAAAAACAAACAAACTGTTCCCAAACTAAAGCCTCTCCATTTCGTCATCTTCAAATGAAACAAAGCAGTAATGAGTGAGGTCAAATTTTTTATGTTTCTCAGGTCCAATCCAGCACTTTTCTCTATAAGCAGGGCAAAAGAAACCAGGTACTGGCGATTAAGTAATCTGACCAATGAAATTATTTGCATAAGCATCCTTGGCCCAATTATGAATAACAACAATATCAGAAAGTTAGTCTCCAACCAGCTCATTGTCATCGTTATGGTCATCAGCAATAAAGCATAATTGGCTGTTTACAATCCAGGTAATCTCATTATCCATTGCCAACATTTTCACCTTAT
Organism: Coffea eugenioides; assembly: GCF_003713205.1. NCBI lineage: Eukaryota > Viridiplantae > Streptophyta > Magnoliopsida > Gentianales > Rubiaceae > Coffea > Coffea eugenioides. The sequence goes on from NC_040044.1 coordinate 37,360,313, forward strand.
TGCAGTCTCTGCACTTTTTTTCACTTCTTGCGGATCATGCTTGCTACTTTGGAGTAGAATGGGCTTATTGTAGTGCTTGAGCACACAAAGAAACAACTACCGCTTAATTGTAGGTTATAGGTTGATTTTCAGGTGGTGATGTCTTGGCAAACTTTATGGCTACACAGCCAAAAATAACAACAGTATACATGAATAATTAGCATCATGCGGAGACTTTATTTATTATTATTTTTTTAAAAAAAAAACAGTTTTGATCACTCTATGGGAAATTGAAAAGTTTTTACACTAAGGATACTAGTTTTGTTTTTTGTTGGTTTTAATGCCTTCTAAGTTAGTATTTGAATCTTGCATATTCCTAGGCTCCATAGGTCTCTTGGCGACCAAATTAGAAAAGCATGGACAGTTGACAGCCGCATTCAAACCTTTACTTCCCATCATGAAATGTTCTTTCGTGAATTTAGAGTATAAAATGAAAAATTTTGCTTTTGTGGTACGAAGCTAACTTGTAGCAGCTACAGTTATGAGGCTGGTCAAGTTGTGTACGCCAATAATTTATAAAAAGACTTCGGGTTCATGAATGTGATCAATGATGGAGCCAAGGGGGGCAGAGGGGGGCCATGGCCCCCCCTAAGTTTTGAAAATTTTAATTCATAATATGTAAATATATGTATAAGTCAAAGTTGGCCCCCCCTAATTTTTTACAATTTTAGTTTATATTATGAGAGTTTATATATATATATATCTGTGTGTATGTGTGTATGAATTAGCCACCATTTGATTTAATTTATTCTTCAAAAAAAAGTTATTTATTTTTTATTGTACTAATTATTTGACATGCAAAAAATTAAACATATAATTTGATGATCCATAGTAAATTGACCCAATTTGATGTATTATAATAAAAGACTCAATTCATAATTATCAATGGGCTAAAATAAAAATAATTACTTTATTGGTCCATATACAAAATTTCTTGAATGATTGTCTAACAATGTACATAAAAAAAAAGATGATCAAAATTTAGCACTGATTCAATTATAGATGAATTTAGTTCTATGAAAGAACGTAAAACTCAATTTACTTTTAAGAAAAGGGGTTGAAATTTCAAGGTATGCTAACATAACTTTTATCTTTTATTAATTGAAAATAGTTATATTATATTGTATAGTTATATTTTTATTTTTGCACAAATGACATATTGAGGAATCTTTTCATAATGTATAATTTGGGTAGTTTGTTATGTTATAAGATATTTAATCAAAAGTTATTTTTTGTCCTAATTTTTGTTATGACTATGCTACATATTTATAAAATAGACGTACCTTTATAATTAAAATTAATATTTGATATTTTAAGATGTCATATATTTAAATAGATGAAAATTATTTTAAACATAACATATTAAGATAATTTGGTTCAGAAAAATTTTGGCCCCCCTCCCAACGAAAAAATCGTGGCTCTGTTATATAGTCTATAGAATGGACATTTTTAATTATGAAAATAATCAAAATAAAGCTCCAAAACAAGATAAATGATCATTTCTTGAATGATTGCCTAACAGTGTACATAAACAAAGGAAGTTGTTCGAAAATTTAGCATTAATTCAATTAGAGATGAATTTAATTCTATGAAAGAACGTCAAACTCAATTTACTTTTAATAAAAGAGGATGAAATTTCAAGGTATATTGACATAACTTTTATCTTTTTTTAATTGAAAATAATTATATTTATATTACATAATTATATTTTTGTTTTTGCACAGGTGACATATTGGAGCATCTTCTCATAATGTGCAACTTAAGTGGTTTGTGATGTTATAAGATATTTAATCAAATGTTATTTCTTATCTTAATTTTAGTTATGACTATACTACATATTTATGAAATAGACATACCTTTATAATTAAAATTAATATTTGATAGTTTAAGATGTCATATATTTAAATAAATAAAAATTAGTTTGAACATAACATATTAAGATAATTTTGTTCGAAAAAATTTTGGCCCCCCCAAGGAAAAAATCCTGGCTCCGTCACTGAATGTGATGATATTCTTTTTCTTGTATAGGAGTTTGTTTACACAAACATAATGCTCCAAGTACAACAACGTAGTATGATTGTACACCAATTGCTAGAAAAAATACACCAACCGCAAAACACTGGACCATTAATGACTGTAACTCTACCAAGTCCCTCATAAATAATACTCCTGTCCCATTGAAAGTGTCATACTTTCCATTTTTGGATATCCCAAAACAATTGTCATGTTAGAAAAGTTAAAACACCTTTTAGTCTCTCTTTCCAATACAGCCCTTCTTTTTAATCATATGTATATTAGCATTCAAATTTAAAATTTGAATTTGTGGGGGTAAAATTGGAAAGAGAAGCACAAACATTACAATCAAAGCACTATTCTTACAAAGTTGGATTCTCCAAACATGACTAAATAAATGGGACGGAGGGAGTAAGTACCATTACGTAGCCTAGAGTAGGCAGCTCCATGATGGTTAAGTCGTTGATTGATTTAACATTTAAATAAAGGCACTATTGGTTATTTCAACTAAGGACGTTACATAGGCTATTTTCCGTTAAGTTTCCACTTTACATAAAGCCATAGGAGGGTGAAGTGAATATTTTGAAACGTTAGAGGGATCATGTGCTAATAGACGAAACCACAGGGGAATTATACGTAATTTACCCCAAATAATAAGTACTGGTACATAGCCTAGAGGAGGCAGTTTCATGATTCCTGGAATGTAGTGCGGTTTACAGGAAAGAAACATGAGGTGAGATGGATAGATACATCAAGAATATGTACAAAAGGAGGGGCAGGAATATGAGGACCTTTTAAAAGAGGCCAGCCACATGTGTCACTTATTGCTAAGTACAATCAAGTTTATCTTATCATGTCCAGCAAGTTTCTAAGGGGTATGAAGTAGTCAAGTCTATCCAGATCTCTTCTTTTCTTTTTTGCTTTTATAATTTTCCTTAGTTTTTGGCAACCTAGACCAGCTAATTTATTCCACATAACCACCATTCTTGTGAGCCTGCAAGGATTTAGATAATGAGACACAGCCTTACTACTTAAAAACATAGCTCTTGTTTACAAGCAACTGCAATGGCTAAATTTTTTTCATCTCATAACAAAAGGTGAAAATTCCTCTCCTCAACCTGTCGTTGATATCGAGCTAGACCATTGTAGAAAAGATCTAAGACTTGAATAGAAACTTGTGAGATATAGTACTTAATAATCAATCATTAGTTGCAGAGGTTGATTAATCACTTAATTTGTCGTCATCTTAACATCTTCTGCATTTTTTAACCCCTGTTCCAACTTACTAAATCTTTGACTTCCATATTGTTCCTTTTCTTTTTTTTATTCTTTCATATCCCACCTAGGATATATCTTTTTTTTGCTTGCATAGATTAATTCTTCAAGAAATCCAATACAGGCATAGAGGTAAACCTTACAGATGTAGCTTACAATTCATTTCAAATTTCTAGCCACATTGAATTGCAAAGCACACTGGTGTCCATTTCCTAAAGTACAAGAGAAGCTTAGCAGCTTATTATCCACTATTGGAATTATCCAGAGCTAAATCCATAAATTCTTTTTCATTTTTTTTCACAAAATTACTAGAAAGAAGTAAAACAGAAAAAGCTAAATAACACACAAAAATTGTCTCTGCCACTCAATTGGGTGCCACTGACACCATCCCCAGGAGGCCACCAGCGTTAATTAAACATGATATAGTTTTACGCGAATATGAAACCTCGTGTTCATCGACCTTAACTGATGCTAAATCATTATCACAAGAACTGGAGAAAGCCATGCAAGAGCTCCAAGAATAGTAAAATTATAAATTCTAAACAAAAATTAATCTTACTTGATTTTCATCATCATCTTCATCGGAGGATGGCAATTCTACTTGTTCCCCAGTTTTTGAGGACTTGAACCGTTGGCCTGTGGCGGAAAAGGTGGCTGACTTGGTAGAGAATTCAGGCGAATTTTTGTACCTGAAAACTCCATCCCTTCTTGAATGCAAGAATGACCCTTTATTTCTTTCATGAAGAATTGTCAAGAGACCGATTCTTTTCCCCAGAAGACTGCTAATGCTTCTTGATTTTGACAACCAAAACGCCATTGAAACTCAGAAAAGTAACTCAAGAAAACAGCTATGTATGAAGATGGAATTAGTAGTGATTACAGTAGAATGAGATTTGTACTAGTGATTACTGGTTTTTGCCAAAAAAAAAGGCTGTCCAAGAATTATTGGAATGCTGGAGAAATCAATCAAGTGTTTAGATTTTGCACGTTTTATCCCAAACTGGGATTCTGACACAACTGGTTAATAGGGAGCTCGTGTTCCTGTGTCCATCCCATCATGGTTTTGGCGGTTTTCGTAGAGAGACATTCATGACATATTATTGACACGCAACCATCACTATCAGCTTAAAGTGGTTAAGGGAACAAACTGGACATAGGCAGCTAAAAAGGGATTCGGGGCAGGGACAGTCATCAGGTCGACGTCCTGAGCAGTCCTCCCACAAAAGGAAATGGAAGCACTGCAATAAGTTACGTATAATGAAGGCAGCAACAAAGAAAAATGACATCGTTTCATTAAGTGGGTAGAATAAAAAAGTAAAAAATGTATTAAAATCTTAACGGTGTTCGTTTGGGGCAAACGGACTGATTCAAAATTCAAATATCAAATGCAAAATTTTGAATCAATCGCATAAAATGAGAAGAAAAAGTCGAGAAAGCATGGATTTATTTTTTTGTACACCAAAATAAGTCTTGCTATCTCTACAGATATTTGTCAAAAATAATTGAGAGATAAAAATGCAAACATTGAAGTGGGAGGAGAAATTTAGGGCATGTTTATGTGAAGAAGAAAGAAGGCCAAATCTATTAAGAGGAAGCCAAGCTCGTGAGACACTTTGAGTGAAGATGGAAAGACCAATTTATCTTTGTAGACATCTCTGGGAGGAAATGCAACAATTGAATGAGGTTAAAAATTGTTAGGACAATTTCTCTGCATCCTTTCCAGTGCATGCAGCAAAGTAGAAGGGAATAGAGGAAATACATTTACAACAGTCTCAAATTTTGTCGAACAACTAAGTAACAGCAACTGTGCCATCCGACGTTGGTGAAACATAATCCCCCAATTCGACGAAGGTAATGTCACTGAACCATGTCCTGAACTACATCTAATGATTTGTCACCTAAGGTAAGAGCCAACTTGGGGGAGGTATGCACAAGGAACTTATGCGTGCCAAGTGTTTGTAAATTTGACTTAGTAGACGAATTAAATGACTTGGAAAGTTTATCAGCATATAAAATAATAAGAAGAGTATGAAGGTAATCATTACTTGCTTTTTTCATTCTTGTTGTAGGATAGTAGTGATACCATACAGTTTAGAATGTATTACTGACTGTGAATGGGTGTTCACATCATAGTAAACTGACACATACAAAGATAAAAGATAAGTAAAGTGAGCCATTGTAAATTACACGAATGAAATAAGGAGTACAACAAAATTCTACCAGGATTACAAGGTATCTAAGTGATTGTGGCTAGTTATACTTTTTAATAGCATTTTTTTTAGATAAATTACTAATAGTTGAGAAATATTTTCATGTATCTCTGAAGAAGGACTCTTCCAAAATTATGAGATATTTGAGCGATTATGGCTAACTATACTTCTTGATATCAAATATATTTTAAGATAAACTGCTGATAGTTGAGGATGCAGGGTCTGGACGGTTGCCAGTAACAACTGTTCGGAATGATGTAATATTTTTTGAACAATGTGTAACTTTATATGAACTATTTGTAAAATTTAACAACAGAGATGAATTATTATATATGAGATCCACATGAACAATAGCACAATATCACACCTCTATTGTAAGAATGTGCAAGAAATTTACATAGAACTACAAAATATTCAAAAGAAGTTACATTGTTCAAGAACAATTAAACTGGCAACCGTCCTTGTCCCGTATCCGATAGTTAATAAATACTCCTATATATCTCTAATTAAGTGGGTTCTAATATGGTTTGACATCTATATACATAGAGAATCGCATTTGAGTGGAAAATAAAAAAAAAAAAAAGAATAGCGGGTACAAGGGGGAGGGAACTACACAATTTATTAATTAAACATTGCTGGTTGCTACTTCATGTTAGAAATTTGGTACCTATTCGTGCAATAGTAGTGAATTAATTAAAGAGAATTTCTTTTAAATTTGGTTAGTATAAGTGCAGATTGTACGATATATGTGTTACACTATGCGTATATTATTTTGCTAAACTTACCTAGTAAAAGAAATTAGTTGCGATTCAGTGTGTCTTGACATCATATTAGAGAAGTATTATTTTATGTGAATAAATAGTAACAATAGATTCAGATTGTGATAGTGTTGTAAAATGGTTTCAGATAAGAGGTTTTTGGAAGAAGTGTTGCAGAAATATAGTGTCATCAGTCAATGTACTGAGGGAACGCAAGAAATAACTGCTGTGAGACAAGAATTTTTCATAAAGGCTACAAAATAGTGAAAGTTGGTGAGATCTGAAACAGAAATACACTCAATCAAATTGGACTAAATCACATAGGTAAGAATATTGCAAACTCATCACAATATTTGGCTTGTTTTGTGACTGAAGAAGAATAAACTTACTTGCATGATTTTGTTTGTACAACTTGCTTAAGATGGTGTGACATGAATAATGAAATTGAAATTCTGACGAAACTCCTAAATGAGAAAACTGTGGATAACACAAGTTAGATACACTAAGAGCCAACTTGGGGGAGGTATGCACAGTAAACTTATGCACGTCAAGTGTTTATAAATTTGACTCAGCAGACGAATTAAATGACTTAGGAAGTTTATAAACATATAAAATAATAGGGAAAATATCAAGGTAATTGTTGCTTTTTTTTATTTTTGTTGCAAGATAGTAGTGACACCGTACAATTTAGACTGCATTACCAACTGTGTATGCGTACTCACATCACAGTAGACTGACACATACAAAGATAAAGATAGCCAAATTGAGTCATTGTAAATTACATAAATGAAATAGGGAGTACAATAAAGAGGGATTCTTTCAAGATTACAAGGTATGTGAGTGATTGTGGCTAGCTGTACTTCTTGATCATAGTAGATTAACACATACAAAGATAAAAATAAGTAAGTTGAGTCATTGTAAATTACACGAATGAAATAGGGAGTACAACAAAGAGGGATTCCTTCAAGATTACAAGGTATCTGAGTGATTGTTGCTAGCTGTACTTCTTGATCACAAATATTTTTTGAGATAAACTACTTATGATTGGGAAATACACTCATGGATCTCTAAAGAGGGATTCTTCTAGGATTATGAGATATCTGAGTAATTGTGGCTAACTATACTTCTTGATAGTAAATATTTTTTGAAATAAACTACTAGTAGTTAAGAAATACTCTTATGTATCTCTAATTAAGTGGGTTCTAACATAATTTGGCATCTATAAACGTAAAGAATCACATTGGAGCGAGAAATGAAAAAAGAAATAATAAACACAAAGGGGGAAGAAACTGCACACTTTATTAATTAAACATTGCCAGTTGCTACCTTATGTTAGAAATTTGGTACCTATTCATGCAATAGCAATGAATTAATTAAAGAGGATTTCTTTTAAATTTGATATGAGTGTAGATTGTAGATAAATGTGTTACGCTATGTACATATTGTTTAGCTGGACTTACCTAATGAAAGAAATTGGTTACAATTCAATGTTCCTTAACATCATGTTGGAGAAATATTATTTTATCTGAATAAATAGTGACCATGAAGTAAAACTGGTATGGTATTGTAAATTAGTATTTCACTAATGTAATGATATTAAATTAGTTCATCAACTGACTTAGTTTCGGTTAGTATAAAATGGGCATGGTTTTAACTTTTATTTGGATGTTTCTAACAGCACAATTAATTATGATGATGTTACATTGTGTGATGATTTTGTTAAGGCTGACATCCCTCCTGATATACCTTTTTTGTTTGTCTTATACAATTATTTGGCCCAGACAAAACTCGTAGATGCATTCAATGAGCCAGTCAGTAAATGGCTCTCCAAACGCTGTTGCTCTCGAAATCAAGGAAAGTCCAACGGTATGCATACATTTAGTAGATAAAATAAAGTCCTTTTTTCGTATCGTAGAGCTACTTTTTCTTTAATTGTAATGGTGGACACCCGAATGTTGTCGAAGCATGCATATTTTGTAGTTAACATTTAATGCTTTAATGTCATATTATTTTGTATTATCCGAAAGTCCACCGATTGGCTAATCAGGGGCCTCATTGAAGTGTCCCTACAGAATAGATGCACCTCAAATTTTTTATATTTTTTAAGTATAACTCCGTCAGAGATATCTTAATGATCTGAAATATCATTTTTGTTATAACGTCTAGTCCAATTTAGCTTTGTAACTGAGCAGTATAGGCATTGCTAATATGTTGTTGATAGTTGAATAGTTATATTATACAAAGTAGGCGGAGCGTGCGGCAATTTCAACACACTGTGATAAGGATGCATATCATGTATTTTCACCATCATCCTAGGTGATAAATTTTTATCATTACATCACATATTTATAGTATCTTGTTAATTGGATACTTCGACAGCATATATCATTAACCGTATGTTCCATTAATTGTATTGACTGATTTGCCATCGTTACGCGTTTCAGGAAATAAATAACACCTAGGGATTGCGACTAACTGTTGACGTCAACTCCCCTCAATTGCAGGTTGATGAATGATATGTACCTACAATTTTTATGAATACAAAACAATTGGTTGTTCCAAATATCCATCTCCCAAGTTCACCTCATTTACTGATGTTTGTACTTGTCCAGAGAAGATATTGCTCAGTTTCGATCGGTTCCGTATTGTAAGCTTGTTTTAATATATAATCTCTCAATGAATTAGTGCTTGTTGACAGTAACTCTAAAATTACTTCGGACATTAAGTGTCTAGCACCAAATTTGCGGTGTCTAGTACCAGATTTTTTAGACATTAAGTGTCTAGCATCAGATTTTTCAGACATGAAGATGTCTAATACCAGATTTACGGTATTTTTGGATGAACATTTATTAAATGCAGTCATGTTGTCCCTACTAGGGAATGCCGCATATATACGATACAAGAAATTCATAAGTCGTTACAACTTATTGATGTGCTTGTACAGACACCTTGTCATGTTCGTTTATGTTAAAACTTAGATATGTGATTTACAATTGTATTAACGATGAGTATTACAGATAGAATTATAAGAACTTCAATAGATATCACTCCTTTAGTATGAAAAGAAAGTTACAATTGGCATCTGGGATTGGTTCCACACGACCACATGCCAAGTAACAGTTTCACAGAAGAACATGATATTTCGTTGGGACAACTAATTTGAAAGTGGGATAACTAATATTTAAAATGCAACAAATAGTCATAACGAGATGTACAGATTGAGTTACAACCAGTTAGGTGTATGTTACAATTCATTACAACTAATGAATTTGCAATCGGCAGCTTTTCATCTTCTCTAATTAAAACTAGTGATATTATAACTAGTGATTTTACAACTAGTGATATTCCTCGATGTTACAACTAGTGATACTACAACTAGTTAACATCCGATGAACCTTTTCTTTTCTCTTGCTTGTGCAATTGCCCTTGGCACAAACAATAATTCCTCCATCCGACACATTAAATTTCTTAGGCACTTTATTAAGTGTCTAATGAGAATACAGAGATGATCGTTTCGAACTCCAAAATATTTGATGTAGCGAGACCTTCTTGAGTATCTCATTAAAATAGCGAGATCTTCCCAAATATCAAGCAAACCTGGATGCTTTTAATTGGCTCACAAGAGCTTGATTTTAAACTGAACACTGTATTGATGAGACTGTAATCCCTGTTATAGGGAGGTTGAAGATAAAAAAAATGAATCGAGTACACGAGTCCATTGCCGCTTTAATATAAAGAGAAATTGGAAGTGTGAAGTTGAATAACAATGCAGGCGAAAATGAAAGGGGGACGAACAAACTGGAGTCTGTGTAAGGGATATACGCCTACAAGGAAGGCCTTTTATAGTCCGTAATACCCTTTAATATGGTAAAATATCAGACTCCAATACATATAAGGCCAACTAGTACATCACGGAAGTGGAAACTATAGAGTCACATGCAGCACCTGAACCATGTCGGATCAGAATACTTATGTACAAAGCGTGAAATTTGTAGTGCCAAGAGTCTTGTTTCGTGTTACATCGTGTTGCAAATCAGTTACAAACTTTAGCACAATTTTTTGGGAGACATGTATGAACCCCATACTGTGATGTGTTCGTTGTCCAAATTTAACAACAAGTACACTTATGTACATTTGAAAACTGTTAATTTATACGTTCCATTAACATAAAATAAGGTTAACGTAGTCCTTCTCATCGGACCTGATTCTAGTCTACACCAATTCAAAAGTTACAAGGTACACATAACAATGTATAAATGGGAGAAGATTCAATTTTGTCAAGCTACAGTCACATCTTACTTAATGAAATTCAAGCATTACCAACATCCTACCATGCCCGTCTTGCTTCTTTCAGGTTTGAAAAGCTGTCCAAAAGCTTAGAGTTCTTTGCTGAGGTACACAATCAAGTTGTGTACAGCACTCAATACTTGCCAACATTTTCCTATCCAATTTAAACATAATAGTAATTTTTCATGTCCATGGTAACAACTATTTTCCACAATTTCAGATGTAAATTAGGAAAAAAATATAAGCAAATTATAATACCTCTGTAAGCCAAACAGCTAATCTTCTGCTCCAATGCTCTAGGAATGTCATGATGAAAATATCACTATCACAACTGTTCATGTTGACTTCGCATTAGAGAGGTTGGAGTTTATATGTTGTAATAAAATATTTGCAGCTGTAGCAATTAAACATGTGAGAAGTAAAACTATTTACACTTTATTTGGTGAGTGATGAGAGACATCGGCAAGTGCAAACGAGAAACTGGAGAAGTCAATAGCGAGGCCAAACTTTGTCGCCACGATCAACCCCAAGGCACGTTTCTATAGCACCAAAGATTATGTCAAGCAGATTAGAAACACTACAATATAGTCCTCTTCTCTTGTAATGCATTTAGGTGACAGTCCAACATATCAGTCGATTAAGTACACTTATGTCTTTACTCTTTGCTTGATCGCTATTAGGATCTAGCAGGTACATTTGTCTCTGTGAGACATCAAAACTGTAAACAAATCAATGCCCCTCTGTGCATATCGGAACAAGTATCTGAAACGAATGAGGTATAAAAAAAAAACACAGAAAATGTATGTAACCTGATTCTACATTTTTGGATATTCAACATCTAATAAAAAAATTTTGGGTTAAAGGTGCTAATTGCATGCCCACTCACAATTCGCGGGATCAACCCCTGTATTGTTATTGCGAATCTTGAATAGCTTTTTCAGCTTAGCAGATAAGCTGGCATCAAACTGCTCGTCGAATTTTTTTATTTTTAAAATTTTTCCTACAACCAATAACATAGGCGAGTAGAAGACATCAGTAATAGTGTACTGGCTCGTTATACCAATTTAGACATGATGCTGAAAAAATTTAACACATTACAAGATGCAGTCCAAATTTCATACTCACAACTGAGGTTCAACGATGTAGCATTCAAGTAACTAACACCTAACATATATACATAGTCAAGTAACGATGGGTTCAACGATCTAATCTCTCTTTTACATATCAAGTAACTAACACCTAACATGATGTACATTTTTGTAAACTGATTGTATCTCATAAATCATCCTGTGTAAGATACTCACAGACAAACAAAGACTGCTCATACAAGTAAAATTACATATATACTATAGGGAGATGCATAAATTGATCAAAGGGCTAAATAACTGTTCCAAATTTATGTGTACAATTATACTACCTTTTATAGATATACGCAGTTAAGTAACTAATATATAACATAATGTATATTTTTATAAACTAATTGTACCTCATACATCACTCCGTGTAAGATGCTTATAGATAAATTAGTATTATTCATATAGATAAAGTTATAAACCCACTGGAGCCTACAAGGAGATGCACAAGTGGGCCAAAACATCAATAATCATTTCAAATGTATGCATGTCATTGCACCATGCATATTGCTGTGATGACTAATTGCAATATGCATGTGAGTAAATAACCGCATGTTTAACAATTTCTATGCATCGTATTGATGAATAACATATTGTTCATTCTGATAAATATGGTGTACATCACATACCTTATCTAGGTCAATAATCATTTCAAAGTTATACATACCATTGCAGTACCTTTTACAGATATACACAGTCAAGTAACTAATACCTAACATGATGTACATTTTTATAAACTGATTGTACCTCATAGATCACCCCGTATAAGGTGCTTATAGGCAAATTAGTATTACTCGTACAAGTAATATTACACATCTACTGCAGCTTGTAAGGAGATGCCCAAGTTGGTCAAGGCACCAATAACCTTTTCAAAGGTATGCATACCATTACACTATCTTTTATAGATATGCACATTCAAGTAACTAATACCTAAAATGACGTACATTTTAGTAAACTAATTGTATTTATACATCACACTGTATAAGGTATTTACAGACAAGTAAAAAAATATTTACTAAAAATCAGTACAAGTTGTGACTGCAACGGCTAATTGCAATATGCATGTGGACAACTAACTGCATATTCAATAATTTGAACACATTGTATTTGGTCAGTTACACGGTGTACATTATTTCAATCAGATTATACATTTACTAAGTATGTATGTACTTGTCATTCATTGAAATAAACTATCTATCTAATTTAATGCACTCTCGTAAGAATTAATGGTCAATTTCATAGACGATTGTAACAAATAACCATCTAGTAAAAATATCTGATATAAATGTTATTAATGACTAACATGCTATACATTCCAATAAATACGGTGTACATCACATATCTTGTCTAGACAAAATCTTACAAGTTATTCAAAGTTACGACATACTTTAAAAACAATTACAAGTAGTAAAATTTATATCTTGCAACAAGTTACACCATACTTTAAAAGCAATTACGAGTAGGTAAATATCACTGTAATCATGTTATGGAATACCTTTCAATAAGTGTATATTCTTGATGTTGTCAAGCCATCCTAATCCTTGTTTAGGTAGACTTTTCGGATGCTAAAACCTATGACAAAATCATATATGTGAGTAATGGTCGCATAGTGTCACAGTTGTGCACAATAGGTTTCCGATAATATACATGTTGTTAGATGACAGTTACGGTTTATAGTCATAAATGTACGCATTGTGAGTCAGACATTACAGTGTTGTACTCTATATTTCATTCGTGGAATTTACAATAACTCACTTTGCTTATCTTTTATCTTTGTATGTGTCAATCTATTGTGATGTAAGTGCCCATACACAGTCGGTAATACAGTTTAAATTATATGGTGTCACTGCTATCCTGCAACAAGAATAAAAAAAAAGCAAGGAACAATTACCTTCACACTCTCCCTATTATTTTATATACCTATAAACATCCTAAGTCATTTAATTCGTCTATTGAGTCAAATTTACAAACACTTGGCATGCATAAGTTCCCTGTGCATACGTTCTTTAAGTTGGCTCTCAATGTATCTAATTTGTGCTACCCATATGATTTCCTTGCTTAGGAGTTTTCACCAGAGTTCTAATTTCATTACTCATGTCACACTGTCTTAAACAAGTTGTATGAACAAAATCATGCAAGTAAATTCATCCCCCTTCTATCGCAAAACAAGCCAAATAGTGCAATGAGTTTGCAATATTCTTACCTTTGGGGTTTAGTCCAATTCGATTGAATCTATTTCTGCTTCAGATCTCACCAACTTCTGCCTTTTTGCAGCCTTTATGAAAAATTTTTGTCCCACAATAGTTACTTCTTGTGTTCCCTCAGTATACTGATTAATGATACTATATTTCTGCAACACTTTCTCCAAAATCTCTCATTTGAAAATTTTCAATTTGGGGTAGGGATATTATTTTGCTGATACTCTGGAATTGTGAATGAATGTTTACAAGATATGTTTTTGGAGGGAGACCAAAATTTTATTTCATTTGAAGATTTCAGATGAAGAGTCGTGCCTCATTAATTTGAGCGGAAATTTTTGGAACGGACAGCTGAGGTATTTTAACGGAGTCCGTTAGCCTCTCAAATGTTTTTTTTTTTTTTCTCTACTCACTTACTAAAACAGCGTCGTTTCCTTTGTTGCTGCCTCCATTATACGTGGCTTGTTGCAGTCCTCTCATTTTCTTTTGTGAGAGGACTACTCAGGGACCGTCCCTGCCCCAAATCTGCTAAAAAGGAGAGCAGATGAACCAATCCTAGTGTACATCTAACCAAATTGATTTGGCACGTTTGGGGAAATGTGTTGATTGAACAAATATATAAACGTAGCTGTTATCTAACCAAAAACAAGCAAAAAAAGGTTTAGTGGTTCATGAGTTTTAGTATGATGCCAAATCTGACATTGTGCAAAGCTAAACGCAACTCACCATGTTAAGTAATTCAGCATCTGAAAACGTGGATTCTGTCTTGGGATAATTTTAGAAACCTCCCTGAGATTTCTGACAACTTTATTTGGCACCTTAAACTTTGAAAAATGTCACTTAACTCCTCTATTTTAAACTTTCTATAATATTTAAAACTCATTTCAAACCATGAGAATATCTTTTTGCACCAGATTAAAAATAGTACAAATAAGTTTATATGTCATTTTTAGCTTGTTATATCATTTTACTTTTCGAATCACTGATTTGGAAAAAAATTACAAAATTAAAAAATATGTAAAAGATTTATAAAACTTCTTAAATTAACTCAAAACATTTTACAGTAAAGAAGATATTATTTTTGTAACTTGCAAAAACTTTAAAAAAACTTCCAAATATTAACTTTTGATATTTTAAAAAAAACATACTGCATTTTGTCTAGTTAGAATAAACCTTCATACCTTTCGTTTTTGTTTTTCATTTGTTATAAATATACTCACCATTTTGGTAATAAAAATTAAGACAACAAAAGGGAAAATTTAGAATGAGATTATATTTATTCTCCTCAAATGAATTTTTTAATATTACACTTTAAAATAGGTTATAAATGATACAAAAAATCTAAAGTAAGGAAGACAAGTAAGATTTTTTTAAAAATTCTCAAGTCAAACTGTTAGAAATCTGAGGGGAGGTTTCTAAAATTATCCCTTTTAATTTTTTTTGGATACCCATTTCTCACCTTCACATTGTGCAAAGCTAATCACAACTCACCACGTTGGCAATTCAATGTTGGAAAGTATTGAATTTGCCCTTTTGGATACTCATTTCTCATCTTTTATTAGTTTTGGACACTAAAATTTACTTTTTGGCACTTAGAAAATTTTGCCATTGTTTATATAGTAGTTGTATTACTCAATATTTCAACTTGTTTTTTTTTTTTTTTGGTATAATGTATTTTGAGTGAACTCGAGTTTTTCCTCCCATGGGTTGACTGGATTCCTAAAAATTTTCAACCCTGTCAATGACAAAAGTGTCCATAACTAGTAATTCATTTTATGATTTTGGCATGATGGATTGTTACCACTATAGTAAAATCTTGAGAATGAAATTGTATACAGCATGGTATACTGATATCGTTAATTAAGGTAAATCTTCAATTCCTGACTATATTTGAGCAAAGGACTGCTTAACCGCAAATACAAATGAAATCAGGCCAGAATTGTTATAGGGAAAGAAGATTTTTATTTTAGGTCCCCAAATTTTCCTGTGTGCAAGTTTCAATTGAAAGGTTAATATTATGCCACATTATGATTTCGACCTGACTTGATGATTCTCTTGTCCTCTTAGGCCCGAAAAAGAGAGAAAAAAAAAAAAAGGAATGGGCCAGGCTGGATTAGCATATGTGCTAATTTTTCTTGTCTTTTGGTTTAAAAAAAAAATTAAATTTGTCATTCGTTTCAATCTTTTTTTGGATAAAAGCGTGAGAAATATTTACTTGTTTATTTTTTTTTATAAAAGAAAATTTCATTAAGATTGATTACATCACTGTTCTAATGGCAGGTTAAACATGCTTTAAAAATTACAAATTTACAATTTAATAGATACAATAGATCTGAACAGTTGTTCATGTCAACATATCTGAAAAATATAAGAACTTTCACAATTGTCAATGGACATTTATTCGTTTACAGTCCAATAAATATGCCAATGAGGCTCAATAGGGGGCTGGCTAAGGGGGTTGATGATCTTAACTGCTGAGTTTTAGATTCAATTCACATAGACAACAAATTCGTAAGGTAACCTAAACACCTTAGTGTGCATTTGGTTCACAAATTGGAATTGGATGAGAAGGGATTATTTATTCTCGAATTATTCATCCTGAATCGAGTCATCTCTGGATAAGTACTCTTGTGTTTGGTTAGTTTTATGTCAGATTGGATGTTTTACAAAATAATGTCAACTTGCATTTAATTGGAGATAGGATGAGGTGGTATTATTTATTTATAAACTAAAATTACCCTCTTTGATAGACCTACAATTAGGGATATTAATCGACTTTTAGTAAGCCGAAACTCAGTTTTTAGTAGGGGTAAATCCGTCAAAGCATTTAGTAGGGGCAAATTAATCAAAATATTAATTTTATCAATAATGGGGGTAAATTAGTCAAAATTTTAGTTATTTCATTAAAATGGGCAAATTAATTCAAAACATAAATTTTTAATTAGAAGGGGCAAATTTGTCGAAAATTTTAGTTATGCCATTAATATGGACAAAAGAGTAAAAAAATTATTTTTGTTAATTGCATGGGCAAATTAGTCCAAAATTATTGTATATCATTAATATGGACAAATTGTCCAAAACTCATTTTTTATTAGTATCGGTAGATTTGTCCAAAACTTTATTTTATTAGTAGGAATAAATAAATCCAAATTGTCATCATACTGCCTGCTTCCTCATCCCGAAATAATTCATACAACCTTCCTCGATAAATTATTTTATCCCCCGTACAGGGGATTAATTCGTGGAATGTATCATCCCTTCTATAAAATATCAAATATGGAATGACATAGAATTAATAATCCAATCCCGTGTCATTTCATGAGTGAAACGATCCCTCTGGGGGAGCAGGGGCTTTACAAGTCCATTTTCTCTACCTACACTGGTGAAGATAGGGATGAAGAGTTTATCCATCTTCATCTTCTGGGGGGACAAGTATTACGTGTCACTATCATCGTTCGGCCTCATAGGGTCATTGAACTTATCTGCCCAGCGGTGAAATTGTTGTCCAACATATGCTTCATGCATTCTCACGGACAAGGATCAAATTCCTTTCAGCCAAAAGCCAAATAGCAAATCTAGTCTTTCAACTTCTTGACTCAGTCCGATTTAACAGCTAATTTCTGTTTATCAATAAATATTTAGTTCAGTTAATTTAATGATTGTGGCCATTATCTTCTCGGTTACTTGTAACTGGCTATTCAGTTTTTCTTTTCTGAATTATAAGGCTGGTTGAAACATACCTTTTCTTCTGATTCCAACTTTCAACTTATTATTTGTTAGAACAAAAACACTGATCTCCATGGAAGTTGGAGGAGAACTATCAGTATTTCTGATAATTATAGAGCAAAATTTTGATTACATTTTAAATATCTGTTCCTAGCACACAAAAAAGAATAGCACAAGCAATGACCATAGATCTTTTTTAACATAAAGGATTGACATTATCTACACTGGCATGTTTAATACAAGTATAAACCATTAATTCGGTCGAGACTGTTACTACCGAGTAACCATTATCTAACAAGTAGTTGAGTAGCTTTGCTGATATCATAGGGCTTACCAAGGAGCTTCCATATCGCCAGTGGAAACACTGACCTTGCAGGATGAACATGAGTAGGAAAGTTTCCTGGCTTAGATCCTCTCAGTCATCAAAACAGGATTCCTTGTTGAGAGTATCAGAACAATTGAACTTACTGTCATCCAAGAAATAGCAGCAGGAATGTCCCAAAATGAATATATGTTGAGGCGTCTCTTCAACTCAAGAACAATTAAGGAATATGAGACAGTCTTCATGCTAATAGGGAAAAATTCAGTTGCTTGTTTTGACCATTCTTTGGTCTTGTTCCATATCTAAGAATAAGATATGAGACTGTTCTCATTCAAAGCACAAGTTAAAAGGCAGATGCATCCAGGTTCGTTGAAAGTATAAGCAAATGCAATAGCAACTCCTCCACTTCAAAATATGTGTATGCTTAATAGATTCTCGGTAAAAGGATACCTTTGTTGAAAGCTTCCTCGACAAATTTTGATGTCAAAGGGGAAATCAAAGGGTACTCAGTGATTTTTCCAAGGGTGCAAAAACGCACGTTGCTCCATGCTTCTGTTCTACTTACAACCTGCTCTTCCAATTTACACCCCAAAAAGTGCTATCATAGGTAAACTTGATCTTGCGTCTCCAGGGTCAATAATCTCAACAATGAATAGATATCCTCACCACCTTGGTGAAATGTTTCGTTTGTTTCAAAAGCATATACGTTGCCTCCAAATCCAACCCAACTAGAATCAAACACTTCATATTTCTGCTTCATAAACCTCCTTACTCTAACTAGGCTTTCCCATCTACCATTGTGCTCGTACACTTGAGCCAACACTGAACAAGACAATAATGACTCTATTTTCAAATCAATCATTCTCTCTGCAACTTTTTCAACAAGTTTCAAATCTCCATAAATTCTACAAGCACAAAGTATTGATTCCCACATCAGAGCATTGGGTGGATGGGGCATAACTTCCATTATAGCTATTGCTTCTTTAAGTTTACCTGCTCGACTCATCAAGTCCACAACACAAGCATAATGTTCATCCCTGGGTGCAATTCCATAATCCTTTTCCATTAAAGAAAATATAGCCATTCCTTCTTCAAGCAATCCACCGTATCTGCATGCCAATAGAGCACCAGAAAATGTAATCTTATCTGGCACTAGTCCCCTAGATTTTAGTTGCTTGAAAAGGCCAATAGATTCAAGAAATTTTCCATTATGAGCCAATCCCATTATTACAGTATTCCAAGCTATTAGATCTTTCACAACCATGGTAGCAAAGATCCCCAGGGCAGCATCAACTAATCCAAATCTAAAGTACATGTCTACAAGTGAACTGGAAACAATAGAATCTGATTCAAACCCTGATTTGATCACTAAAGAATGGACTTGACTTCCCTGCTCCAACGCTAAGAAGGCTGAAGCACAATTGAGAACAGAGCTAAGAGTGAACTCAGTTGGCCTAATATTCTCCCTTATTGAAACGACAAAAATCCCAAATGCTTTCCCTTCTACACCATGCTGTGAATAGGCTGAAATCATGGAATTGCAAAGAGCTGAATCCCAAATACTAGATTCTTCAAATATGTGCACCGAGTCCTCCATTCTGTTGCATTTAGATAAATAGTCAATAGCAGCACTTAAAAGAATAGTATTCGAGAAAAACCCCATCTTTATACAAAGACATAAAATTGGTTTACCCTTTTCCAAATTCCGCGAGCCAGAACAGGCTGAAATCACTCTCGACACGGTAAACTCATCTGGTGCATATCCTTGATATCTCATCCAACAGAACACGTCAATTGCTAATTCTTCATAACCTGATTTACAGCAAGCCGAGATCAATGAGTTCCAGGATATGACATCCACCTCCTTCATACTCCAAAACACACTAAGAGCATATTCCACAACGCCAACCTTCCCATACATATCAATCAAAGAATTGCCAACCACCACATTGGAAAAACCGACACCATTTCTCAACATACTGCAATGTATTTGCTTACCAGCAAAGACACATTCAACAGACGAGATCAAAATCGAAAACGTAAACCCACTCGGCCTAACACCATTTTTCTGCATATCAAGAAACAACTCCAACGCTTGCTCTGAGAACCCACATGACACATACCCTGAAATCATTGAATTCCAGCTCACAACATCCCTTTCAGGCATTTTATCAAATATTAAACGCGCCTTCTCAAAATCACCATGTTGTGCATACGTTTTCAAGCATATATTCCAAGAATAAACATTCCTATCAGCTATATCACCGAACACTTTCAAAGCATAATTAAAAAGGCCAACTTTGCTATACATATCAACGCAACGATTTCCCAGAAAAGTGCCATTAAAACCAAGCTTTATCAGCTGGGCATGAATGGATTTTGCAAAATTGGGTCTTTTCCATCTTAAACACTGATCAATCAGTTTAGTGTAAAAAGAAAGTGAATATGTGTGGATTGATCTATGACGACAAAGCCTTTGTAACAAAAGGTACATGCAAAAAAGGGGCAAAGCATCAAGGATTTTTGGGCTTTTGCCCCAAAAGATGGAAAGAATACTACAATCAAGAAAGAAAAGCTAAAGGAAATTCTGAAACCATTTTGATCCCATTTCACTGTTAGTTGAGTATTTTTTCGTGTTTGGTATTTTTATTCTTAATTCAAATACAAAAATGATGGAGATGGAGGGAAAAGTTTTTATTTACTATATATTTACTGTTCCGATCCTTTTTTTTTTTCTTTTTTGGTTAAGGGTAAATTTTCCAAAATGTAACCTGAAGTTTGGTCTCCGTTTTTTATGTATAATGTTACAATAATATACAAATAAAAACAATCTCAAAAATATCAAAAATACTAAAAAAAACCTTTAAAAACAACTTTATCTACAGTAAAAATTTTTCACCTACATTAATACAGTAAAATATTTCAAAAACAGCTAATCCAAACGAAAGAATATAGTATAATAAGGCAAGTGAATTTCAAAGGTACTAGGCACTCTTATAATATTTATTCGTGCACTTGTATGCTAATTTACCAAAAATCTAAGGTAGTAATAATACGTTTCATACTTCAACCAAGTAGTTAAAAATTCAATCATTGATTATCTCGTGCAAGTCTTAACAATCACCGCCACCAACTTCTTCATGAAACTTTACGACACATATAAGTACATATTTATCTCTAAAGTTTAAACAAATGATTGTTTATATAAAGCTGATTCCATGAATATCTAGTAATGGTGCTGCTTTCATCAAAGGAGGTGACATTGTGAGGGCAGTCAATATATTACGAGTCTCAAGAAATGAAGTTGAATGAGCAAAATAGTTGGGACACAAAAAGCCAACATCTTTAAGCAAGATTCCGCTGCACATACAGCTACTGTTCTCAGATTCATACTCTTTACCTAAAGAAAAAACCTCCTACTTCAGCATATAGCTTGATGAAATGTGATGACAGTAAAGAACCTATCCACATTTCGTATCTATATTCTATGGTATCTCCGACTAGAACTGCCTTGGAAATTTCCCAAGCATTAGCATTAACCAAATGCATAGAAAGGAAACTGTTTGCAATCGATCATCTCAGTATCGTACTATCTTGCCTTTGCAAAGCTAGTAGCAATGACAGTCTTGGTCCTAACTCGGGCGTGGATAAAGATAAAGAAATGAAAATGCCCAAAATGGATCCATTGCCCGATCCGCCACTGCATTTGGATTAATGCCAACGTTGTGCGTGTTGTCACTTGCACCTAA
Source organism: Coffea eugenioides (assembly GCF_003713205.1). Lineage (NCBI taxonomy): Eukaryota > Viridiplantae > Streptophyta > Magnoliopsida > Gentianales > Rubiaceae > Coffea > Coffea eugenioides. The sequence goes on from NC_040044.1 coordinate 37,382,023, forward strand.
TCTCTGATGAGATTCAGACCTTTGAGAAATCTTGTGAACTGAAGGCGAGAGGAGGGAGGAACCATAAACCTGGCCAGAAAAAGCCTTAGGTGTCAAAAGATTTTGATGAGTAAAAGCACTCAATCATTAGGACAACCTAATTAGGATGACATATCATTTCTACATGTATTCTTTCTTGCCCGCAACCTAAAATAGAAGATAATGGAAACTGAAACTGCAAAATAGGGGGATTCCAGGACATACAGCTGCGTTTAGATAATTTGGATAGTTCACGACCTAGGTGTATCTTCCTGCTCCTCACTGCAGAGTAGATCAAAGTTCACATGCCTGAAAAGAAAGAAACAATCACCTTTTTATCAACACACTGATTTGATCACATGCCTGAAAAGAAAGAAACAATCACCTTTTGATCACACACTGATGCTTTCACAACAGATGCAAGTTCCATCAGGCACTACGAGTGAAAAAAGGAAACAGAATCTGAAGAAGCATACGCATCATAGTCACTTGATCATACTCAGCGTTAATCTCTGTTGGAATTTGGAGGAAATAATCAAAGAAACTTCCATAAGAAAGTGGAGACAGGCAAGGATACAAAGAAGAGAAAGCTATCATAAACCAGTCGGAACAGACAGGTAGAGAGAGGGAGGGGAAATAAAGAGAGATTTCACAGAGTAAGATTGATTATGCTATCTGGCAGAAAGAAGGCGGAGTAAACGGAGCCCGGAACTGCAAGAGGCAATCAACTGCAAAGCTAATCAAAGAAAACAAAGATCAAGTTAAGAAAATGCAAAAAATTAGGAAAAAAACTTCTGACTGCGATAATATAAAGATGCATCAAAATAAGATGGGAAGCTTCCAAATGGGTATCCCCATATGTTACATTTCAAACAGCATTCCCAACTACAGTTATATTTACTTGAGACAACCAGGTGAAAGCAAATTGTAACTCCAACAATGACCTTCTACAACAAAATGTTAGATTTACTATGCAGTTTTGTCTGTCTATTAACTTATTTGTTGGAAAACATCATTCTGGCCATCATGTGGAAATTAAATCTGTTACTGTAAGCAGAAAACTACTATAGACCAAAAGTAGACTACGTTATACCTGACCTGTTGTGTTTGGCACATCCATATGTATTTTGGCATCATCTTAGGCCAGAAGGAGTTAGTTTCACATTCAGCCTCCTACAGCATCCAGAAGAATATGAAGGGTTAGCAAGCATATTACTATTACTGAGATAAAACAGCAGTTTTATGGGGACTGGAAACTACATAGAAGGGGCAGACCTAGGCTCAGAATGCTAAAGCTTTGCAACTCCAAACAATCTCAAAACATTAATATTAGCCCAAGTGTTTTCTGCACAACGCAAGATATCAGTTTGACAAAATATAGATGGATACCACTGAGAATAATAAGTCTATAATAAAATGCAGCAAGCTTTGTAGTTGGCAACATACAGAGAGACATAGAACAAAGAAAGGATATGGTTCTATGAACAGCAGGTTGTAGTCAAATAGAATCTGTGGTTTGATTGATTAATGCTATACTTTCCTCTTTTTAAGATAAAACTCTAAAGATAAATTTTCTGTTTCTTTTCGTTTGGCTGATAGTTGTTCATTTAGATCACCCTCTCGTGGTTTCAACAAAGATGAAGTACCTTACCTCAAAATGCAGTGGCATATGGTATTTCCCACTAAGTACCACCCCAACTTAGGCCAGGATTCTTTTGGATTTTGTTATCTTTCATTAGCTTTCTGACAAGGGCAGACCTTTCCCAGTCATAAGATGTGGCAAATATATTTGATAGCTGCACAAATCCAACTGAGTTTTCAGGATCAAGCACCATAACTAGGTCAACTACTTTTTTCCCCAGAGATCTATCCTCATGAGCCAAACATCCTCTAAGAATTGATGACCACATGCTTGCATCTGCCTTAAATGGCATCTCTTCAATGATACTTACAGCTTCTTCAAGGCAACCTGACCGTGCAAAAAGATCTATCATGCAGGAGTAGTGTTCTATTCCAGGATCTATGTGGTAGGTATCCTTCATTGCATCAAACCATTTCTGTGCCTCCTCTGCCAATCCACAATGATTACAAGCAGATAATACTCCTATAAATGTGATATATGTTGGTACCATATCAGCAGATGTCATCTGATAAAATACATTCAGAGTTTGAATTGCATAACCATTTGTCGCATAACCCATCAACAGAGAATTCCACAAAACTACATCATCTTTTTTGGTTTGGTCAAAGATTTTTTGACCACTTTCAACAAAACCACACTTGCAGTAAAAATCAATAAGGGAGGATGAAACAGTTTGATTAAGATCAAGGCCAACAATAGTAGCTCTAGCAAACACCTGTTCACCAAATTCTACAGATGAAATGCTGGCACAAGCACTAATGACACTAGCAAGGCTAAATTTGTCCATACTTAAATTGATCCTATTCATCTTGCTAAAGAGATTTAAAGCTTCAATTGGACAACCATTTTGACTTAGACCTACTATAATGGAGTTCCATGAGATTAAGCTTTTATCAGGCATGGTCAGAAAAATCCTTTTTGCATCTTCAATTCTCCCACAATTAGAATAGATAGTAATCATAGAATTCAGCAAGACTGTGTCATGCACTTTGAGTTCATCATATAAAGCACAAGCATCATGTGGGCTTTGACACTTGGAATACGTGTCAACAAGAGCACTGGCAACTATTAGATCATCAATGAACCCCAACTTACATACGTCAGAATGCAATTGTTGACAATATTTAACAATTCCAGTACTACTGCAGGCACTCAAAATACTGGTAAAAGTAGAAAAATCTCCTGAAACTCCTTCCTTCCGCATCTCTAAGAATAACGAAATTGCTTCTGTTTCTTCATCATTGGTAATATACCCTGCAATTAAAGAGTTCCATAGTACAATGCATGGATCAGTTTTAAGTTCAAAGATTTTTCTCGCATCATCTATCCTGCCACAATTCGCATATCCTGATATAAGTGCAGAAAGAGAGAAGTCATCTACATGTTGCATTTTATGCAGCAACTGGCTTGCAGTGTCCAACTGACCACACTTTGCATACATATTAACAAGTGAACTCCCCAATACCGAATCACGTTCCACAAAACTGACAATAATATGGGTGTGAATCTGTTTCCCATAATCCAAACTTCCCAAATCTGCACAAGCACTAATAGCTGTTGCCAAAACAAAATTATCCCGACATACACCTTCACCAAGTTCCAGTTTCAAGCAATCTCTAAACAACATTAAAGCACTATATGGGCACCCATTTCTTACATAACCATGCATCAAAGAATTCAAAACTATCCCATTTTTCCTCGGCATCACATTAAGCAGTCCACACGCAACATCTAACTCCCTGGCTTTTACAAGGCCTGGAATCATTAAATTCCAAGAGAAGTCATTTTTATCTGGCATCAAGTTAAACAAGTCCAACGAGTCCTTTACTCTTCCATGTTTCACATATCCCTCTAGTAAAGTGTTCCAAGAGAAACTATTTCTCTCACCCATTTCATCAAACAGTTTCCGAGCATCGGATATCTGGCCGCACCTCGTATACATTTGGAGAAGGCGATTCGTCATGTTTACAGCAGCATTGAGGAGACCCCTTTTGAGGAAAAGGAGGTGCAATTGTCTCC